>NC_069501.1:548882993-549065493 GCF_027579735.1 Bombina bombina | reverse complement strand
GCCGCGGCTCATCCCGCACGATTTCTCCCGCTCCCTCTCAGTCTGAGTGACGTCACTAGGTCTAGGTAGACAGGCACTGGCAGCGGCAGGGCAGGAAGCGCAGCAGCTGCGCAAGGCAAGTAAGCTCCGCCTTATCGCCTCCAGTCCACTGTCCTCCTCCGCTCGCCTCGGACCGCTACAAACACTCTATGACTCTGAGACTGAGTTTGTCTCTCGACAGTCATATACTGTGACAATCCATTAATGTTATGTAATTGTAAATAAAATACATTTAGTTGCATAATCATTGCTGCACACATCACGCAAGATCATTCAAAATAAAATTTTTTTTTTTTTTAGCATAGTAGGCACTTGGCGCCCCCCTGCTAATGCGCCCTAAGGCGGCTGCCTATTCTGCCTAATACAAAACGCCGGCCCTGAAGGTCTGCACATGAGTTACTAAGTCTACTGGATTCATTATTGTGGCTTGATTATTATGTCAGGTTATTCACCTGAATTGCTGAATTTCCTAATTCCTGTAGGAAGAAATATTTATCCTTTAGTTGAATCCAACTGTAGTAGAATATAAATTAACTAATAAGGATTTCTATGAGTTTTGTTTAATAGGTGTGTAGAAGATTTATTCCTAAATAATAGGTGGCAACATATGAAAACTTGTTCATAATTAGAAATAAACCTTGCATTGATATATGGTGGAAATCTACACAAGTAAATCTATAGTCAGGTGGATGGCAGCTTATGACAGAGATACTAAGTGCAGGACACCAATATAAAAGATACAGACAAATGCAGCACAATATTAGTAAAGATTGTTAACAAGTTATAGTTTAGGTACCAGGTAATTATTAACATTAGAGAGGAGTATTTAGGTAAGAATTCTTACTATTTAGTGGAAGTCCAGATACTCTGTAACAGGAGGAGATCCTTTGGAGTTGAGACAGTCTGTGTGCAGCTCCGGCGTGTGACATCACACCTGCAGTGTTACCGAAACCGGAAGTGTGAAACTGTCAGCTCTGGGAGAGCAGGAGTTTCAGGGAGACAGATTGATCCTTAGAAATTACTCCAATGAGATGGTAAGTGAGAGTGGATGCTCAAAAGGTGATAGCTGGTGAGAGAGGTGAGGTCTGCACAACAGAGATACCAGAATATGCAGGAGCTGGATAATTCTGAGCTAGTAGAACAAAATAATCAAGCAACTATTAGACTGTGGGAGGAACTTTTATACCTGATGATAGACACCTCCTATTAAAGGGAAAGCAAGGATAGGTGAAAGCATGACACATATATATTTTTACATATTTTCCCATTCTTTAACACATTGTTTACACATCATTGCCTTTGTGTTATTCCAGCACTATTTTTGTTACACCCACTGTTTGTTAATACACACCGTTTGTATTGGATTACCCCAATTGTGTATCACATTACACCCGTCAGTCCTCAGAAAGGACAGAACCATGTCTGTATGAGATTTTTTCAGATGGTAAGACGACGCCTGGAACAGAATATCGTCCAGATAAGGTTCCACTGCAATGCCCAGCGGCCTGAGAACCACCAGAAGAGACCCTAGAACCTTTGTGAAGATCCTGGGTGCTGTGGCTAACCCGAAGGGAAGAGCCACAAACTGAAAATGTTTGTCCAGGAAGGCAAACCTTAGGAACTGGTGATGATCCTTGTGGATAGGAATATGAAGATATGCATCCTTCAAGTCCACTGTAGTCATATATTGACCCTCCTGGATCAATGGTAGAATTGTTCAAATAGTCTCCATCTTGAAGGAAACTTGTTTTGACTTTTTAGATCTAAAATAGGTCGAAACGTGCCCTCCTTTTTGGGGACCACGAAAGATTTGAGTAAAACCCCTGCCCCTGTTCCAGTATTGAAACGGGACGAATTACTCCCATAGTAGAGAGGTCTTCTACACAACGTAAGAACGCCTCTCTTTTTATCTGGTCTACAGACAATCATGAAAGAAGAAACCTCCCCCTTGGGAGAGAATTTTTGAATTCCAGTTGATACCCTTGGGACACGATCTCCAGTGTCCAGGGGTACTGAACGTCTCTTATCCAAGCCTGGGTAAAGAAAGTAAGTCTGCCCCCTACTAGACCGGTCCCGGATCGGGGGCCGCCCCTTCATGCTGTCTTGGGAGCAGTAGCGGGCTTCTTGGGTTGTTTACCCTTGTTCCAGACCTGGTTGGGTCTCCAGACGGACTTGGCTTGAGCAAAATTCCCTTCCTGTGTAGCGGAAGAAGGAGAGGAGACCCCTTTGAAATTCCGAAAGGAACGAAAATTATTCTGTTTACCCCTCAGTTTAGCTGCTTTATCCTGAGGTAGGAGGTGACCCTTACCTCCCGTAATGTCAGAAATGATCTCTTTCAAATCAGGCCTGAACAGGGTCTTTACTTTGAAAGGAATAGCCAAAAGCTTTGACTTAGATGACACATCAGCAGACCAAGATTTTAACCATAACGCTCTACGCGCTAAAATGGCAAATCCAGCATTCTTAGCTGCCAATTTGGCAATCTGAAAGGCGGCATCCGTAATAAAAGAATTAGCCAGCTTAAGAGCCTTAATTCTATCTAAAATTTCCTCTAAAGGAGTCTCAGTCTTAAGAGATTCTTCGAAGGCGTCAAACCAGAAGGCCGCCGCAGTTGTAACTGGTACAATGCAGGCCGCCGGTTGTAAAAGGAAACCCTGATGAATAAATAACTTTTTCAGAAGACCCTCCAACTTTTTATCCATAGGATCTTTGAAAACACAACTGTCCTCAATAGGAATAGTTGTACGCTTAGCCAGGGTAGATATAGCTCCCTCCACCTTAGGGACTGTTTGCCAAGAGTCCCGGACAGTGTCAGCTATGGGATACATTTTCTTAAAATTTGGAGAAGGTGAGAACGGGATACCCGGTCTTTCCCATTCCCGCATAATCATTTACGAGATTATATATTTTATTTTTTATTCATCATCCACTCCATCACATCAAATTTGGATATCTTATTTTTTTGAATTTGAACTTTTGTAATTTTTGTGTATACACTTCACATTGTGTGTTTTTTCATCTATTTGGAGCATATATTTTCACTACACCGTAAAGGAGGGATCACATCACTCAAATATTCAGAGACTTATTTTGACACCCCTTATTTGGGGTTCTTGGACAACTACTTTTGGACATATTATTCTCAGTTTGTGCACTCACTTATAACCAGTCATATATATTTTTACATATTTTCCCATTCTTTAACACATTGTTTACACATCATTGCCTTTGTGTTATTCCAGCACTATTTTTGTTACACCCACTGTTTGTTAATACACACCGTTTGTATTGGATTACCCCGATTGTGTATCACATTACACCATTGATTACCTTAGCCCCATTGGTTGTTATAGATTGCGAGACCTTCCAACTTCACTTTCCATAGAATAGGCGCTGTATTATTATTGTTTTTTAGCCTAATGTATCATTTTGAACTCATTATATCTGTATTCGCATCATGGATCCATGAATTGTTTCAAATTGTACATCGGTTCTTTTTAATTGCGTTTTAATTGTTGTTTATTAAATTATTTTAATGTCACACATTTGATCTAGAAAATAAGATGTCTCCACTCCTCTTGGGAAGTTATTGACTGACGATTTCTCCCTGAGAAAAATAGTACTCACTGGCACCATTTTAAAATAAAAAACTTCTTGATTCACCTCATTTTACCTCTTCCTATCACTAACACAGGCAAAGAGAATGACTGGGGTGGGAGGGAAGGGAGGAGCTATATATACAGCTCTGCTGTGGTGCTCTTTGCCACTTCCTGCTGACCAGGAGGCGTAATCCTATAAGTAAGGATGAAATCCGTGGACTCGTCATATCTTGTAAAAGAAAAAGCTATAAGGGCTCAAAGATTGGAGATTTCGGGTGTTAGAAAAAAAAGGCGGGCAAATGGCTTTAACAATGAGACACATACATATACATTTCTAAAGATGTATTTGTGTATATATATATATATATATATATATATATATATATATATATATATATATATATATATATATATATATATATATAATCCTCCTTGTAGTAAATCCGACCTCCTGTGTCAACAGCCTGGGTACTAGCATGGAACAAATATATCACAATGGAAGAAAGCACTCACAGGACTTCTCAATAGTGGGTCAACCAAAACCTTTAGCCTTTTTGGTTGACCCACTATTGAGAGAAGTCCTGTGAGTGCTCTCTTCCATTGTGATATCTATCATATATATATATATATATATATATATATATATATATATATATATATATATATATACATATATTTATATATGTGTACATATATATTAATGTATTTATATGCGTATATATATGAATTTACAATTATATATACACATATCAATACATTAATATATTTGTACACATATATTGAAATATATATGCAGTAAGTGCATTATAGCCCTTTGCCCTTAAGCAGATAAAACCATGATAAAACATATTTATGCAATATGTATATTTAATAAAGATTTTAACTATGTATTTACTGTAAATCTTTAAAATTTGCTATTGCGAATATGCTATGTTTGCACAATGGGTGCTTGTTTTTTAATTATCAATTTTTTTTTCTCCATTGACTTCTATGGGGAATGTGATTAGGCGATGGTATTTGCACTATCTCGGGTGTTATTTTTTTTCTCTCCATTTATCTCTATAGGGGAATACATACACACGCACGCAAAAACATTTTTTGGGAACTTATAATATGAATGCAACCCGCAAGCGCAAAAATTAAAATCCAAGCAGAGTTTTCGCTAACATTAAAAATATATATACCGTGCCACTTGTAATCTAGCATATAGTAGGGCACTAGTCTTAAAATTACATGCTTTAATAAATTAGAACATGTATTAAGGCCCTTTTGCCATAATATGCAGCATTGCAACTGGGAATTGCAGACGAACAAGTTCTCAAGCTTTTCTATTTGAGAATTTGTCCACCTGCAATTTTGATACATTTTCCCCATAGTTACATTTGGATACACAGTATTTAAAAAGAATAGGAAAGAACGTGGTAGGAGTTGCTCTATATTTGAAAGAAAATATAAATGTTACTGAAATTGTAGGAACTAATGAAAAGGTGCAGTACAATATTTAAAATAAATAAATAAAAAAATAATATAAACTGGGTCATGCAGACAGCTGCCAGTAATGACAATGATTGCCACTAGGGTATAGAGTATTAGAGAGATGTTTGGGAGAGATTAGGGAGGTGGGAAGTGTCAGGTGTGTGTGTGTGGGGAGGGGTGATCCCTACATTACAATACTATTATTCTTACTAGCTAACTATTTCACCCCTTCCCTTCTTGGAATTTCACAAGTGTGATGCGCAGATGCAATTAGCAGCCTTCTAATTACCAAACAGCTATACCCGACTAAAATTATATTAAGGTGCGTTAAATATTTACATAATTTAGATATAAAATATTAAAACAAATTAATAATTAAAAAAAAATATTAAAACTATTTAAAAAATGTAAAGAAACGTAATACTCATATGCTAAATTACTTGAAACTGATGCAGTATAACTGTAAAAAGCTGACAGGAAAATGTCACCTGAGCATCTCTATGTAAAAAAGGAAGATATTTTACCTCACAATCTCCTCAGCTCAGCAGAGTAAGTTCTGTGTAAAAAGTTATACTCAGGTGCTCCCAGCTGCAGGTAAAAAAAAAATAAAAAATGAAGAAATGAACAGCAGCCAATCAGCATCAGCAGTGCTGAGGTCATGAACTCTTTT
Organism: Bombina bombina; assembly: GCF_027579735.1. Classification (NCBI taxonomy): domain Eukaryota; kingdom Metazoa; phylum Chordata; class Amphibia; order Anura; family Bombinatoridae; genus Bombina; species Bombina bombina. Next base: position 549,059,709 of record NC_069501.1, on the reverse strand, counting down.
ACTGTGATCTCATGAGATTTGACTTAACTCTCATGAGATTTCATAATAAGCTGAATAGGGAAATAATATGAGAGTGCACGATGCTCATCCCCTAAGCTGTCCCAGGACAGACATACTAATATGCTGCTTACAAATCCTTTACAATGGGAGGTGGCTACTGAGAAACTTTTGAGGTAAGATATCATTCTTTTTTACATAGAGATGTTCAGGAGATATTTTCTAGTCAGCTTTTTACAGCTATGCTGCATCACTTTCAAGTGTTTAAACATTTGGGTATTATGGCCCTTTAAATATTTAATGATTTATTATAAATTTGAAGAATCTCAAAATTAATTATTTTAAATTATTAATTATATTTATTAATATTTTATATAAAATAAATACCTAAAGTGCCCTTATATAACTCCTGTTGGGTATACCGCACATGCAGAACTTATGCGTAATAAATATGAATGGAGTAATATAACTCTTTTAAGCATGCTAAGCTGACATGAATAATATAATTATTTTATGCATACTAAGTTGACACAAGTAATATAATTTTTTATGCGCGCTAAGGTGACAGGAGTTATTTCTGTATTGATAAATGTATATACATAGAGATAAATGGTGCAAACATGTCGGAAGGAGTGTGCAAAATTACTTACAGAGGGAAGGATTTTTTTAGGTGTGCTAACAGCCTAGCCTTTTCCTCTATGCCGTTATAAAAGCTTCGGTACTGCACAATATTTTCACCTGTGATTGGGTATAGCACACATACAGAACATCTTAAAAGTAATAAAAGCCTTAGATAGTGGTTGGTATTGGGTTTTATTTGAAATAATATTTAGTTTTATTATACACTTATATTATTAGTAAGGCTTCCTTACTGGCGAAACATGTCAGGGAGCGCTGAGACCTCCGGTCTCAATTTTTAAATCTCTAGCAGTGCGCTTGGATACACGTTTTACCACTTTATTACTAATTTTAACTAAGTGTGGATGAAAAAGCGTGAATGTGTTAGTGCAACCTTTTTTTAAAAAATAACTTGATCCTGAATGTATTATTCTCTAGTCTAATATAGTAGTATTGAGCTGAGATCTCCCGGTGGGGAACCATTCCTATTAGAAGTATTGGTAATTGGCCATTTACTCTCACACGAGTTATAGTGACGACTTTGGCTACATAATACAAACCTATACTAGTGGATATCTCCCTCTAGAGCGTCTATACATCGATATGACAGTGTTCTGATAGTATAATCAGACTACTAGATACTGTGTACAGCTCTTATCTACACCCACTGGGGCCAACGATAACATTAGTTTTTTGGTCTCTCTCTGACATTCAGTCTGTTATATTAATGCTTACCTAAGTCTTAATTCATGCAATACAAATTGCCTATAAATACTACAAATTATATCTTCATATCCAGACTAATATCAGGCATATGTCTAAAATGTATTATAAAGAAGTACTGAGACCTACCACTATTTGTTGATCTAGTTAATGATAGACTTATTTAATGATATATTCTATACAATTTGAACTTGCATTTCTTCTCCCATTAGATCCTGTGTACAGTTTCTATTACATACCTATTGGGGCTAACGATAACATTATTATAAATTTTTGGTCTCCCTCTGATGTTCAGTCTGTTAAATTAAGTTTTAATTCAGGCATCACCTATTGCCTGTAAATACTACGAATTACATATTTACATTCAGACTGATACCAGAATTGATAGACTCTATACAATTTGAACTTTTTTTAGTCCTCCCACTTGATACTATGCTCAGTGTCTATTTATACCTACTGGGACTAACGTTAACATTATTTTTTGGTCTCTTTCTGACGTTCAGTCTGTTATATTAATTCTTTCATCAGTTTTAATTCGGGCATCATAAATTGCCTGTTAATACTAAGAATTATATCTTTACACTTAGACTGATACCAGTTATATATCTAAAACTCATTATTAAGAATTATAGAGACCTATCACTATCTGTTGACTTAGTTAATGATAGACCTATTTACTGATAGATTCTACTCTATTTGAATTGTCATTAAGCTATCCCACCAGGAGTGTCATAACAAGTACACCACCTATAACCTCTAATTAGAGGATGTGGTAAGCACTACATTTTATCGACATATATGGTTTTCATCTTGGAACTCCTTGGTTCCAACTCAGCCCAATATTACTGACCACAGCTATTTCAGCTCTAACTACACATTAAGCCTGACTATTGTTAAAATTAGCTCAGTGATCAGCAATCACCAGCTATTACCACCTATACCATCATAAGGAGGTTTCACCCCAATACCACCTCCAGACCCAAACTGGGGGGTCTCAATTAGTCTACAGACAATCTGTCTGGAACTCGAGTGCAACCGCATAAGTACACCACCTATACCCTCATTGCAGAGGGGGTGGTAAAGCACTACCATTCACTCTCACTCAGGATCTATAGTTAAGAGGTATTCTACCCAGATATATATGATAACCAGCTATTTTTTCCTGTTGTCTTCCACTTAAGTGATACTATTTGTTAGGTCCTGTGGTCCACACCTGCATTTTTTAATATAATCATTTCCTTTTTATTTGTTCCTATTAAAAGTTAAGTTTTAAATACCTGCCTCTACTAGGGGCTTTCATTCAGAAGTATACTGTGGTCTCTCCGTGCTGTATTGGGGAGTGCTATCCGAGTACATTCTTTTTCATTCGCCTTTGCGAATGATCTCCTTCTCTCAGTTATTCCTTTAATGTACAGCACCCCGGTCCTATAATTATTACCTATATTATTATCTGTATAATTCTCCTTATACAAATCATATAAGGATATACAATTAGGAATAAGGACACAATACCAGTAGTGCCATCTAATTCCCTTTTCTCTTGTCACCAGATTTTAACAATTGTTTAATAAGATATCTGTTGAACAATCTGTTGATTACCATGTGTGGTTTTAATCAATGGCTAATACAATAATTTAACCTTTAACTCACAACAAATGTTTTTTTTTTTTTTTTAATAATCTTTTACTAAGGTTTTGTGCAAGAAAAGAAAAACATACAATAAATGTTATAGCAAAAATGACAACATTTTCATGGAATACAGTCAAAAACCAAATTGATTGCTAAATTATAAATATCTGAAACCTCTATTTTATGATTTTAGGTAGCTTACATGAGTAACCAATTAGCTAGCTGCTTATGGGCCCTTTGATATAGGAAACACTGGTTGGGCATGTTAGTCTTATTAAAAACCCTGTTGGGTCTAATAACACTTATTTAGGAATATTTTACAGCGGGTAAACACCGCTTTAAGTAATGCATTAGCTTAGTATTCAGCGGGTAACAACTGCTGTTGATATTGTAGTATAGATGTATATCTATGAAAATAGTTATTACATTAAGACTCATAATAGAGTAGCATACAACAATACTGCATGCGCAGGAGAAAGTCCATATTACATTCTAACCCTTAGTATATATGTATACATATATAGTTTCAAATACATAGATACCTTAGCTACAACCAAGCAAATAAGAACTGCAGGGGTTTTTCCCTGCTTTGTTTGCCATGTGCTGCTGGCAGCCATTTTACTTACCTCTTACTGAATCTGGTGCAGAGTGTCTGATGCTGCTCATAGCCTGCACTCCCTTTTATGGCCGGACTGGTGTACATCATCCGTGTGAGACAGTTTGCAGTCTCAGTATTGTGATGTCATTACTTAATATTTAAAGGGCCTCTGTTCAGTATGCTTTGCCCTTGCGTTGTCTCAGACCTGTTTGTGAGTTCCTGTGTATTACCTGGCTGTCTGACGTCCCTCCTTTCCTGACTTGGCTCATCTGACTACTCGCTTTGGCTCCTGACTTGGCTCGTTTGACTACCAGATCTGGCTTTGACTCCTGGCTTGTTATTTGACTTGTAGACTTTTTATTATTTCTTTGTTATTAATAAAGGTGTGATTATTTTTGCACTTCTCAATTCAGTCTGATTCCTGGCACCCTGACATTACACAAGGGCCATGAATCCTGATGGTGCTAATAATCCACCTTTACCTACCATCATTTCCAGGATGGATGAACAGAATCACCGCTTGGATAAATTTGCACTAGCCCTGCAAACCCTGCTGAGTTGCACCTGCACATTTGGACGAGAGTGTCCCACAAGTTATGGTTGATCCACAAGTCCTACCAGGAGCATGTTCGGTTCTACACCTCTACCTCAGCATTATGGAGGCTATCCTATTCAGTGCAGAGGATTTTTGAACCAGGTGGCCATTTACTTTGAGATGTTACCTCAGGCATTTCCCTCTGACAGAGCTTAGGTTGGATTTCTCATCTCGTTACTATCTGACACAGCTCTTGCCTGGGCTAATCCCTTGTGGGAGACTAATAAACCTGTGATTTCAAATTTCGAAGGGTTTTTGATGTTCCGGCTCGCTCCTCCTCTGCTGCTAAATGACTCATGTCCATTCAGCAAGGTACGAGATCTGTTGCTCAGTATGCCATTGAGTTCCGTACGTTTGCCGCAGAGGTGGGTTAGAACAATGAAGCCCTTGTTGCCGCCTGTGACAAATCAAACCTTCTCAGCGTCACAATAGAGGGGTGTGGGCATGAATGGGTTAATGGCACACAGCTCTGGTTCCCTTATCCCTGCAACTCTGCAAAAGGACCTTAAAAGAGACACCTCATTAACACCACATCCGGCCAACACTGCTCTAATTAACAATTTCCCTGCTGCCACCACCAAAACTTTTAAATTAAAGGGGAGTTTTGGGGAACCCCTTAAAAACTCACACTATTTAATACTTAGGTAACGTGCCTTTAACTTTGTCTCAAAAGGAGTGTGAATTTCGGATATTAGAGCCCAAAAGACAGAATGCAAAATTATAAAGACACTCAAAATAACATACAAATGCAAAGCTACAGTTCTTTAAAAACAAAATGGGACATGAAAAGAATTACACAATATCTTACTTATTATCAAATTCCTTTAGATATGTGGAGAGCTGCCATTTCAGATGTTAGTCGCTTGGTCCCAAGGGTAGTTCTGACTAAAAAAGTCTCTGTTGCATACTTAAAACAAAATTCCTTTGTCTTGTCAAAGACAATGCCCGGGTTATAATTTACAAAGAATCTGGCCAATAAAAAGAAGTCTTAGCTCCCACTATCAGTCTCAAAGGGGAGGAGTGTTCTGCATTCCTACACACAGTTACACAAACAGCATTAGGCTAAGGAGGGGGAAGGGGTCTCAGCCCTTAGCTTCTCTGAATACAGATTCCACACAAAGAAATAACAGTTCACCTTAACCCCTTCTAAACTGAGACAATACCACCTCTTCTGAGCAGCCAATCCAGGCATCAACTACTCCACATGATTGTATCATGACACCGCCTTATTTCATGGGCTCTCTGATGCGATTAAAGACGAAGTTGCTGCCAGAGATTTACCAGAGGATCTTGAGGCATTGGTGTCTTTTTTAATCCTAATTAACATCAGACTAAGTGAGATGTCCTCTTTCAAGGAGCGGTTGCGGAAGCCTCCTGTTACATTGTCTCCTACATGTTCATTTCCACCCATGCCTCCCTCTCCTCCCATGCTTCCTGGTCCCGAGTCACCAGGTACTGCTGAGCCGATGCAGTTGGGATTCACGCATCTCTCCATGGCGGAGAGGCCCTTTAAGGAGGAGGGAGGGCCTCTGCCTCTATTGTGGGTTACAGGGCCACCTTTTAAAGTCTTGTCCTACATGGCCAGGAAACGCTCACACCTAAGGTCCTGTTGGGGGCAAACCTTGGGTGGTTTATCCTCATTCCCGGAACCGCTAACCGTTTAGTCACGGTTGTCCTTTTCTGGGTGGACTCCTCCATAGTCACCCAGGCTCTTGTTGATTCTGGTGCTTTTGTATCAAATCACTCCATTCCTGTATTGCCTCGGTCTGTTCCACTTGCTATTGAGACCATTGATGGCAGGCCCCTTCAGTCCGCACATGTTACTCACAAAACCGCTCCGTTATCCATGGCTGTTGGGGCTCTCCATTTTGAAGCCCTCCAGATCCAGGTGATAAACTCTCCGCATTTTTCGGTTGTTCTGGGTTATTCCTGGCTCCAAAAACACAATCCCAGTCTCCACTGGCGCAGGTCCGAAATTTTGTCATGGTCCCCACAATGTATCTCCACTTGTCTTCGGAAACCAGTCAAAGTCTTGTGCACTTCTTTGGTATCTCAATTGCCAGAGGAGTACCGAGAGTTTCTAGACATTTTTGACAAGGTGTCAACCCAGAGCCATTCCTCTTCGGGGCCGGGTTTACCCTCTGTCTGTTGCGGAGAATTGTGCTATGGAGGAGTTTGTTGCAGATGCTCTGTCGAGGGGGATCATCCGCAAATCCTGCTCTCCTGCATGGGGCTGGCTTCTTCTTCAGGAAGAAAAAGGGTGGTGAGTTAAGACCATGCATCGATTATAGGGGTCTTAATCGTCTTACCATTAAGAATGCTTACCCTATTCCGCTCATTACAGAAACTCTTTGACCACCTCAAGGGAGCTACAGTCTTTTCTAAACTTGATTTGAGAGGAGCATACAATCTCGTTAAGGAGGGCCACAAATGAAAAACAGCATTTAACACCAGGAGCGGGCATTATGAGTATCTTGTAATGCCCTTTGGCCTATGAAATACTCCAGCTGTTTTCCAGGAACTTATTAATGATGTCCTACGAGATATGTTGCAACAGTGTGTTGTGGTGTACTTAGAAGATATTCTCATACACTCACCCACTCTTGAGGCTCATCATTCTGATGTAATAAGGGTACTTCAGAGATTACATGAGAACGGCCTGTTTTGTAAACTCGAGAAATGTGAGTTCCATCAGACTCAAGTAACCTTCCTAGGTTATGTAATCTCCATTGGAGGGTTCTCCATGGATCCTGACAAGTTGTCTGCAGTCTTGCAGTGGCCTCGCCCAGTTGGTCTTCGCTCTATTAAATGTTTTTTGGGCTTTGCCAATTACTATAGGAGGATTATTAAAAACTTTTCTTCCTTGGTCAAACCTATCACTGACATGACCCGTAAGGAGAATGATCCACTCCATTGGTTACCTACTGCCAATAAGGCTATTGAAAGTCTTAAGACTGCCTTTGCTGCCGCTCCAGTTCTGGCTCATCCTAACCCTGTCCTGCCTTTCATTCTTGAGGTCGATGCGTCTGAGACTGGAGTAGGTGCCCTCTTGTCTCAACTTCCTACTCCTGATGGTTCCTTGCATCCGTGCTGTTTCTTCTATAAGAAATTGACTCCCGCGGAGTGCAATTATGAAATTGGCGACAGGGAATTACTGGCCATAATTTTGTCACTCAAGGAATGGAGGCACCTTCTCGAGGGTACTAGTTTACCAGTGCTCATTCTTACTGACCACAAGAATTTGACTATCCAAAGCAAAACGTTTGTCACCCCGACAGGCCAGATAGGTGCTATTTTTGTCTCGGTTTAATTATGTGGTCTCTTACCTGCCTGGTAGTAAGAATGTTTGGGCTGATGCCCTCTCTCACCAATTTTCACCTCTGTCAAAGGAATAGTCTGTATCTATTCCAGTTATACCTCCTGACCATATTTTGGCTACCATACGTACTAATTTGAATTCTCCCTTGGAGGAGGAGATCCTGGCTGCACAAACCAATGCACCTCCTGAGAAACCTAGTGGTAAGTGCTTTGTTCCTGAGAATCTTCTAACTAAACTATTGCACACTTACCACTATCCTAAAGCCGCAGGTCACCCGGGCAAGAACCAAATGATTTGGTCTGTCACTCGACAATTCTGGTGGCCAGGTCTTCATTCTGATGTTGCTGCATATGTTGCCCCCTGCTCAGTATGTGCACAAAATAAGACTCCTCAACGTCTTCCTGTGGATCTTCTTCAACCTATTGCTAATGGTGAGTGTCCTTAGACACATCTTTCCATGGACTTCATTGTCAAGCTCCCTGTTTCCAATGGCAATACTGTTATCCTAATGGTGGTTGACCGTTTTTCTAAAATGTCACATTGCATTCCCTTGAAGAAGCTGCCTACTGCTCAGGAACTTGCTTCAATTTTTGCCCGGGAGGTCTTCCGTTTACATGGGTTACCCAAGGAGATAGTCTCAAACCAGGGTAGCCAGTTTGTCTCCAGATTTTGGTGTTCCTTTTGTGCTCAAATGGGGATCCAGCTTTCATTCTCCTCGGCATATCACCCTCAATCCAATTGGGCTGCGGAACGGTCTAATCAAGCTCTGGAACAGTTCCTCCGTTGATATGTCTCAGATCACCACAATAATTGTTCTGAACTGTTACCTTGGACAGAGTTTGCTTGTAATAGTGCAATTAATGCTTCCTCACAGTTATCCCCGTTCATGGCGAATTATGGGTTCCAACCATCCTTGTTGCTCGATTCATTCATGTCTCAAGGTATTCCGGCTTTGGAGGAGCATCTCCGACAACTCCGTTCCATGTGGGTGCAGATTCAGGATTGCCTTCATCGTTCTATGCAGCGCCAAAAGTTCCAGGCTGATCGTAGGCATCTGCCCGCGCCTTCCTACCAGGTTGGTGAGAGGGTTTGGCTGTCCTCCCGCAACTTGAACCTTCGGGTGCCTTCCAATAAACTGGCTCCCCGTTATGTTGGTCCTTTTCGAATACTCTGACAGGTCAATCCTGTGGCCTACGCTCTTGACCTTCCTCCTGCAATGTGCATCTCCAATGTTTTTCATGTCTCCCTCTTGAAACAACTGATTTGTAATCAGTTTACCACTGTGTTGCCTCGTCCCATCTCTGTTGACAACTTTGAAGAATATGAAGAACAAGAAGATACAGATGCGCCACATGGCCCAATATTGTTTGATCAAAAGATATTAAAATAATGTGTATGGTTACACTCACATGTATTATAGCACTCCAGATAGTGCAATAGGAGCAGTCTGGGATCTATAACAGTCACCCAGAAGACCGACTTCTTATGATAGATGTGTGATATTTGTTGTAGCAAATATACAACAAATATCACACATCTATCATAAGAAGTCTGTCTTCTGGGTGACCTTGGATCCAGGCCGGGTCCTTCACAGATTGCTGCCTCCGTCGATCATATCAACACAAGAGACTCTCATATATTTATATATACTGCTGGTTTCAGTATCATTGGCTTTAAACTAATATCTCTTTATCCACAGATACTTATTTCCAAATTTTGCCATTTTTTTGTTGGTGTTATTATACTAATTGTATTAATTAGCAGAATAGCTTGTATATGAATCAGGTACATAGTATATAGCCCGCTGTGGCAATTGAATGGATAGTTCCATTTATTGTGTATCACTAGAGATTTACAACAATAGTACATTCTATCGCTTTAATCACAAGGGCGCCCCCTATAATTAGTTTGCATTGAAGAATATGAGGTCAGCAGCATTATTTACTCTAGTATGTCCAGGGGCCGCGTACAGTATTTGGTTCACTGGAGGGGCTACGGTCCGGAGGAGCGTTGATGGGTTCCTTCCTCTGATGTTCATGCTCCCGCCCTCCTCTGTGCCTTCCATGCCCGTTTCCCCAATAAGCCTTTTGTCCTCCCGTGGGGGAGGGGTCATTGAGAGGAGGGTACTGTCAGGGTTTTTTCCCTGCTTTGTTTGCCATGTGCTGCTGGCAGCCATTTTACTTACCTCTTACTGAATCTGGGGCAGAGTGTCTGATGCTGCTCATTTCCTGCACTCCCTCTTATGGCCGGACTGGTGTACATCATCCATGTGAGACAGGTTGCAGTCTCAGTATTGTGATGTCATCACTTATTATTTAAAGGACCTCTGTTCAGTATGCTTTGCCCTTGCGTTGTCTCAGACCTGTTTGTGAGTTCCTGTGTATTACCTAGCTGTCTGACGTCCATCCTTGTTCCTGACTCAGCTCGTCTGACTACTCGCTTTGGCTCCTGATTCGGCTCGTCTGACTACTCGCTTTGGCTTCTGATTCGGCTCTTCTGACTACCAGGTCTGGCTTTGACTCCTAGCTTGCTATTTGACTTGTGGACTTTTTATTATTTCTTTGTTATTAATAAAGATGTGATTATTTTTTCACTTCTCGTCTCAGTCTGATTCCTGGCACCCTGACAAGAACCCAATCAATATATAGTTAAGCCAGTTGGTAATAGTTAACTCAAGGGCCATGTGGTACTGGAGTAAATAATAGCACAAGTAGTCAAAAGTATGATAGGTAAAAACTGCATATCCAATTTCTTCCTTATCTTATATTTGATTGGAAAGCTAAAGCTGAATACATAGAGAGAACAATGGGAAATTATCATGTTATTACTTCACTATCCTGCACCCCACTGCGAGTGTAATTTCTTCTGCTGGCTGTGTTTACTTAGGCTATTCAACAGCTGAGACTCCAGTATCAAAACTTTCAGTATAGGTTGGGAAACCACAAGCTAAATCAGCTATTTCAAAGGCCAAAATAGGGGTAAAGGTGCTACTTGTAAACAATTTAATACACTCCAGCAGGTAAAATGGATCATTGGGAATACTTTATATGAGAGAATTTCTTTGGGTGAACTGTCCCTTTAAGGTTATACATTTTTTTTAAAGGGAGGGAACGTATGCTGGAAGTTGGAAATAGACCTCTAGTTATATAAGATTCTCTATGGTAAATACTTTGTAGTAGATAGACATCACAGTGATATTATTGTCTCTGGACCGTTAGAATTATTCAAATAGGTGAACAAGGTTATTATAAGGAACAGTTACATAACAGTTACATAACCCAAGACATTAAGAAGGAAAGCAATATGTCTTGATTATAGTTGGTGGTAGACAAATACAAGAGAAAAAGTGCAGTCCCGTTTATATGTAGAGTTCACTATCGGCTTAGTCATCCTCAAAAACATTTCTCTTACTAGTGTGTCCTGAAAGCTCACTCTTCGGTAGCGAGTGATCCGATTACCCATATTGGTATCTTTGGTGGGCTGTCGAAGTATGGCGTATAGTCGCTTCAAGTACCTGCTGACAGACGATAAAGGGACTCCATTTTGAGTACTCAGGTTTTTCACTGCGTTGTCGGGTGTACGATTGTCATTTCAGGGTACCTCTTGATCATCTACTGACTCTGCATCTCATTTTGAGGGGTCGGCCGCAACCCTCGGATCGACATCGGCATGTAGATGAGAGGAAGAGGAATCTTCCCCAGTACTTGGCAAGTCAGGGACACTCATGGCTGTGATAGTGGTCTGAGCAAGGATTAATGGTGGGAACGATTTTCGGCCGGTGATATAGTAACGGTCTTTGCTGTTTTTGCAGAAACGCTATACTGCGCTGTAGTAGATCTAACAGTGTGAGACAGGGATTCAAATGTACTTTCCATTTTGAGCTTAAATTCCTTTAGACTGGCAAATATATGTAGCTAGACTTCCTCCTGGTTCACAGCCATTCCAATGCTGTTTAACCTGGGTTACCAGGGGGGTTTGTTAAAAACTCTGAGATGTAGGTCACCGCCTAGGGCTCCGAGTATATTGATCTCTTCTGCTTGGATAATAGAGATGCTGTTCGTGGCCGCTGATGATTGGAGGCTTGCGCGGTTAGTTTCTTAACCAGGGGAGGGGAGTTGATAAGGTGCTGCAGGCCACCGCCATTAAGCTTAGATGGTCCGATTCCACCTTACAAGTTTTCTACTCGTCAGACCTCAATGGATGTAGGTTCTATCAACTCTGGATCTTCCCTTAAGTAGATATACAAAGCTTTGGTGTAGATTGAGATATTTTAGGAAAAGATATTTGGTTGAATAATCGGATTTCAGGCAGAGCTATTGAAATTTGCAACTTAGCATGGTCACGGCTGTCAGGTATCTGTTCTCTGCTGTATGTCCCTTTAAATCTGTCTGTTAAAAGCCTGTCTCTCCCAGCAGCAGGTGCTAATTAATGCAGTTAGATGTGGCATTTGCTACAGCTCACACGCTAAAGAAGCTTTCTCTTCATATCTACAAGGAATTTATAACTACCTTCAACCTCCTAAAAGTTCAAACTATAACTTGTTTCTTTATCAGCAAGAGACTTTTGTACTAAAGAACTTTCCTGGATTGCTAAGGTTGCTTTAAACCGCAACTACAATTCCTACTTACCGGAGCTGTGTACTTCTTTCCAGAACGTTCCACTTATTCAGTGCATCACCAGATTACAGCACCTTTCATCACTACAGATTCATTCCGTTACTGCAAACTGTAAACTAACCGAAAAGGACTGTTCACTTACTCCTAAGAGTTAAAACCTTCGGTATTGCCAGTATCAAGATCTAATGCCATTGGAATTAAACTACCTACAATCAAGTTGTTACTTTGGATCCGGTAAGACCGATGGGAAGATTGTTATTACCGGTTAACAAATATCTATCTCACACCGCTGCTTGTTACGTCACTCAGATTGACAAGCTTGCTCCTCTCTGCAGTGTGTATCGGTCTCGCCCACCTGTGACGTCACTGCAGCTTCAAGTGTAACGCTGCACAAACAGAGTAAGTCAGTTTCCCTTGCAATTAAGTATTGAGTCACATTGTGCAAATCTTCATTCTATCATCATTTGAGACCATCTCATCTCTGATATCTCTTCTTGATACAAGTTCTACACAGGACACTCTCCTGTAACCAGTTAATATTAAAAGAACATTCTGATTCACTAAAATCAGCAGCTCTTACTTCTCTCACTGCTTCTCCATAAGTCTGCAGCTGTGATTCAGGTTATTGCAGCAATATCAATTTCAAGGACTTAAAATTCCTAAATAAATAGATACCTAACATATTAATTAGCCCAAAAACAGAATATGGATCCAGCAGACTTGCCTACTGTGGTGTATAACCTAACTCAACAAGTAAATCAGCTCACACAGGGCTTAAGGGATCTACAGGTGCAAAACGATAGCTTAAAGGAAATGATGAAAGATAATACCCCAGAGCCACAGGTTTCTCTCCCTGAAAAATTTACAGGAGACAGGTCAACTTACAGGCAATTTAAGAATGCATGCCACTTATTGTTCTTAATGAGACCTAAGACCTACAACACAGAAAGAATCAAGGTTATGACAGTCATTTCTTTTCTAAGAGGTGAAGCTAGAACTTGGGCAGATCTACTGTTTGAAAATGATGACCCTATCTTAGGTTCTCTTACAGGATTCTTCACAGAAATGAGTCTTCTCTATGAAGATACTCAAAAACAGCTCTCTGCTGAAGCTAAGATGCGCTCACTCAGGCAGGGACGTAAGCCTGTTGAAGAATATGTTACTGAGTTCAAATTATATATAGCAGACTCTGAATGGAGTGAGATTGCTCTACGCAACCAGTTCAGGCTGGGTTTGTCTGATTCGCTCAAAGATGAGTTGGCTCATACACAACTTCCCAGAACATTGGAAGGTCTCATTAATCTATCAATCCAGATTGACCGTCGCCTTCGTGAGAGACGTGCAGAACGCCAGCAGCCAGAGAGTTCATTTAAATACCAATCTCCATATACTGCCTCAGCATCAGCTAAAGAACCTTCAGTCCCTATGGAACTTGGGGTTGTAAAAGGTCCCCTGCAACCCGAAGAAAGGAGCCGTAGGAGACTTAAAAATCTATGCATGTACTGTGCTTCTCCTGATCATACCGTGAAGGACTGTCCTTTACTCCTACGTCAAAGGAAGAGTAAGTTACAGCCTGTTACAAGTTTTTTCACAACCAAAGTTATTAGTCCAGCTTACTGTACTCTTTCTCTCTCCCTACAGTGGGATCAACTCCAAGTTCGTACTGAAGCCATCGTGGACTCAGGAGCATATTCCAGTATTATTGATGTAACACTTACTAAGAAAAATAAAATACCACTTGTGCTATAAGCAAAACCCGTCTTTGTGAGAGTCATTGATGGTTCACAAGTTATTTCAGGGCCAGTTACTCATCAAACCGTCCCTTTGAAAGTAACATCGGGTAGGGGGCACATTGAATATCTTTCTTTTGATGTACTACCATCTCCTTTATTCCCTGTTATTCTAGGGTTATCTTGGCTTCAACTTCATCAACCAAGCATTAAATGGGGTACACTTAAATTGGATTTTGATTCCTCTTTCTGCAAAGCAAATTGTTCACCTCAACAGTTTTTATTACAAATATCATCATCTGATATACCACAGGAATACTCTGAATTCACCGATGTTTTTAGCAAGAAAGAAGCAGAGGCTCTACCTCCTCACCGGTTGTATGATTGTCCTATCCAACTCCTTCCAGGGTCCTCCATCCCTGTTGGACACATATACCCTCTGTCACAACCAGAACTTGAATTTTTGAAGTCTTACCTTGAGGAGAATCTTAGAAAAGGCTTCATTAGACCCTCTACCTCACCTGCAGGGGCAGGTATCTTTTTCGTGAAGAACAAAGATGGTTCTTTAAGACCAATCATAGATTACCGACAGTTGAATAAGAGGACGATAAAAAACAGGTATTCTTTGCCCTTGATTCCAGAGTTAGTAGAACGTCTCAGCAAAGCCAAGATTTTTACAAAACTTGATCTCAGAGGTGCCTATAATCTGGTCAGGATCAAAGAAGGGGACGAATGGCTCACAGCTTTCAGGACTCGATACGGACTGTATGAGTACACTGTGATGCCATTCGGGCTCTGTAATGCCCCAGCAACTTTCCAGTACTTAATAAATGACATCTTCAGGGATTTACTGGACGTATGCATGGTGGTATATCTGGACGATATACTTATATACTCCGACAATATGGAGGAACATCAGAAACATGTCAAGTGGGTTTTAGGCCATTTAAGAACACACCAATTATACGCCAAGTTAGAAAAGTGCATTTTCCATACCTCTGAGATCACACTTCTAGGATACCACATATCCCCATCAGGTGTACGAATGGAAGACAACAAGGTAGAAGCTATTAAGAACTGGCCAACCCCTAAATGCAGGAAGGATGTACAGCGGTTCCTTGGCTTCGCAAACTTCTATCGAAAGTTTATTAAAGGCTTCTCTGGAATCACCAAACCACTTAGTAAACTCACTGATACTAACACCAACTTCACATGGGACTCTACAGCTGAAAAGGCTTTCAATTTCTTAAAAAATTCTTTCTCATCAGCACCAATTCTTCGGTTTCCTAACCCAGATCTGCAGTATATTCTTGAGGTTGATGCCTCAGAATATGCTATAGGAGCCATACTCTCTCAAAAGGAATCAATGTCAAAGCCTTTACATCCTGTTGCCTTCTACTCCCGATTGATGACACCACCAGAGCTAAACTACCCTATTGGTGAGAAGGAGCTTCTAGTAATCAAGTCAGCATTGGAACACTGGCGGCATCTGTTAGAGGGCACAAAAATTCCCATACTTATTTATACTGATCACCGTAATTTGGAGTATTTACAGTCCAGCAAAACCCTCTCAGCAAGACAACTCCGCGGGAGTTTGTTTTTTACCAGGTTCAATTTCCACATCACATACAGACCCGGATCGAAGAATGGGAAGGCTGATGCCTTGACCAGGAATATCAATAAACCTCCTGCCTTAAATGTTTCACAAAGTATAATATCTCCTGAACATTTCATTGGAATTGTATCCAATCCCCAAGACACTCTACGTGTGGAACAAGAGCAAGACACATCTCTTCCAAAGGAAAAATTATTTCTAAAAGATGGCCTCTACTACTTCAAACAAAAGCTTTATATTCCTCCATCATTAAGGAATCAGTTGTTACACGATCACCATGATCCACCCTTACTGGGACATCCTGGTATCCGCAAAACGATTGAATTGTTACGTAGGAACTATTGGTGGCCAAATATGGAACACACAGTAAAGGATTATATAACTTCTTGTTTGATTTGTACCACCTCAAAGAAGGCTTCCTCAAAACCGTATGGATTGCTCAAACCTTTGCCCATACCACCTAGACCATGGCATACAGTCGGAATGGACTTTATTGTCGAACTTCCCAAATCTAACGGTTGTAACACAGTGCTTGTGATTGTTGATCTTTTGACCAAAATGGCTCACTTCCTTCCCTACAAAAAGTTGCCTTCAGCTGCTGAAACCGCTGATCTCTTCCTCACTGAAATAGTACGATTACATGGAATTCCATCTGTCATTGTATCAGATAGGGGTTCGCAATTTACCTCAAGGTTTTGGAGGCAACTATGTAAGCTTCTACAAATTGATCATAGATACAGCACAGCCTTTCATCCCCAGACCAATGGGCAGACGGAGAGGGTGAATCAATGTCTGGAACAGTATATTCGCTGTTATTGTTCGCATCAGCAGGACAAATGGTTTCAAAACATCTTCATGGCTGAATATGCGTACAATAATTCACAAAACTCTTCTACTACAACTTCTCCATTTTTCTCTAACTATGGGTTCCATCCTACATTTCATTTCCACCCTCAGGCTGAGATCAACTCTCCTTGCATAAATGATCTAGTTACTAACCTATCTGAAATACATCAATTTGTAAAGAATAGTATGGAATCCGCTCAACTTAAACAGAAACATCAGTATGACACTAGAAGGAAAACACCGCCTCCTTATCAGATAGGTGATAAAGTTTGGCTTTCTACCAAGAACTTAAAGTTAAAGACACCATGTAAGAAGTTCTCCAAAACTTTCATTGGTCCTTACGTCATTAATAAGGTTGTTAATGAAAATGCTGTCACTCTAGATCTACCATTGGATCTTCGTATTCATCCCACACTCCATGTGTCTGTTCTAAAACCATACGCTCCTACCCGTACTCCTCCATCTCCTACTCCATCCAACTTGATTCAAACTGATGAAGAAATTTATGAAATCAACCGCATTTTGGACTCCAGAATTGTTAGGGGTCGTCTTCAATATCTTGTTAGGTGGAAAGGTTACTCCTCAGATGAGGATTCATGGGAGCCCTCTGAGAATCTGCAAGCGGAGAGATTGATATCACGTTTCCATCATGCTAACCCGGATAGACCTGGACCTTTAAGCTGCAGAGCAGCTCCTTAGAGGGGGGGACATGTCAGGTATCTGTTCTCTGCTGTATGTCCCTTTAAATCTGTCTGTTAAAAGCCTGTCTCTCCCAGCAGCAGGTGCTAATTAATGCAGTTAGATGTGGCATTTGCTACAGCTCACACGCTAAAGAAGCTTTCTCTTCATATCTACAAGGAATTTATAACTACCTTCAACCTCCTAAAAGTTCAAACTATAACTTGTTTCTTTATCAGCAAGAGACTTTTGTACTAAAGAACTTTCCTGGATTGCTACGGTTGCTTTAAACCGCAACTACAATTCCTACTTACCGGAGCTGTGTACTTCTTTCCAGAACGTTCCACTTATTCAGTGCATCACCAGATTACAGCACCTTTCATCACTACAGATTAATTCCGTTACTGCAAACGGTAAACTAACCGAAAAGGACTGTTCACTTACTCCTAAGAGTTAAAACCTTCGGTATTGCCAGTATCAAGATCTAATGCCATTGGAATTAAACTACCTACAATCAAGTTGTTACTTTGGATCCGGTAAGACCGATGGGAAGATTGTTATTACCGGTTAACAAATATCTATCTCACACCGCTGCTTGTTACGTCACTCAGATTGACAAGCTTGCTCCTCTTTGCAGTGTGTATCGGTCTCGCCCACCTGTGACGTCACTGCAGCTTCAAGTGTAACGCTGCACAAACAGAGTAAGTCAGTTTCCCTTGCAATTAAGTATTGAGTCACATTGTGCAAATCTTCATTCTATCATCATTTGAGACCATCTCATCTCTGATATCTCTTCTTGATACAAGTTCAACACAGGACACTCTCCTGTAACCAGTTAATATTAAAAGAACATTCTGATTCACTAAAATCAGCAGCTCTTACTTCTCTCACTGCTTCTCCATAAGTCTGCAGCTGTGATTCAGGTTATTGCAGCAATATCAATTTCAAGGACTTAAAATTCCTAAATAAATAGATACCTAACAACGGCTTAGACACGCCCCCCTCAACAAATGTTTTATACTATTGTCAGGGTGCCAGGAATCATACTGAGACGAGAAGTGCAAAAATAATCACACCTTTATTAATAGCAAAAAAATAATAAAAAGTCCACAAGTCAAATAACAAGCCAGGAGTCAAAACCAGAGCTGGTAGTCAGACGAGCCGAGTCAGGAGCCAAAACGAATAGTCAGACGAGCCGGAACCAGGAACAAGGAAAACAGCAGAGTCAGGAACAAGCCAGGGATCAGGAACCAGGAAGGACGTCAGGCAGCCAGGTAATACACAGGAACTCTCACAAACAGGTCTGAGACAACGCAAAGGCAAAGCATACTGAACAGAGGCCCTTTAAATAATAAGTGATGACATCACAATTCTGAGACTTCATCCTGTCTCACATGGATGATGCACATCAGCCTGGCCATAAAAGGAAGTGCAGGAAATGAGCAGCATCCCCCACAATGCACCATAGTCAGGAAAAGAGGTGAGTAAAATGGCTGCCAGCAGCACATGGCAAACAAAACAGGGAAAAACCCTGACAACTATATCAGGGCTCAAAAGTCCTAAGCTACTAGCCAGGCCAAAATGTTACTCACCACTTCTGATCCCACCCATTCCTCACCCACATCACACCCACTACACCCCTGTATGCAAGCAGTAAGCTATTGTGACAATCTTATACCATAACAAATTAAATGATGATACATACAGTAATAAATTAAAAAAATAATGCTTAACATCAAAGTCAACTAGGGTTTCTGGGTAAGGCAACAACTGGATGAAAAAAGGCAGCTACTGAACTGTGAATTAGCTCCTTTGGTTTATTTTTGTATATGGAATAGCCGTTTTAGTTCTTTGCCACCACAACCAATTAAAATGGACTGAGCTTGCAGGGAAATCAGATCTCCTTATTTTACCATTTTCTATACACACACATGCTTCCTTATCTTATCTCTGACTGTATACCAAAGCCCAATACGTAGAGAGAGTCCCTTTAATACAGAGGGTAGCTACACAACAAACGTGTTAAGGTTACCAGGCATACATTATTAAAGTTTACCCAAATCCCAAGACATAAAATACTTTATATACTGTGTGAGAAATTTAAGACAGCATACAAAGATTTTGTGCCAGATAAGTTGTTTGTATTTATGTTTGTTGTTTTTTTTTAAATGTTTTTTATTCAGTTTTTCAATACAGAACAATATTACAAAACATATAAACATCTCTGTACAAAAATCAATAAGTATATGTATTGATAGACATATTAGTTGCTAAATATTAAGCACAAAAAATGAATTGTTCTTATATAGCGAATGAATAGGGTGGCAAAAAGTCAATAAACAGCATTACCTTAGTGGCAAATGAAATCAATCTCATATGGTTACTGTGGAGGTACTCATATCTTAGGAGTATGGTGGGGAGAAGAAAAAAGAAGGGGGGGGAGAAATAGGATGATGAGGAAGGCAAAGATGATGAAGAAGAAACAGATATGGTGGGAGGGCCTCATGGTATTGGGAGGGGGAGGTGGGACTAGGGGGTCTAAGGAAGAGTTACCGATGGAGCCATGTGTCCCAGATAGACCAATATGTTTCCTTATGGTCAATTGAATTATAGAAATATTTTTCCATTGTGGCCATTTAATTGACTATACTGAGTCAGTCGTGGAGGGTCTGACTTCTTCCAAGCTCGGGCAATACATAGTTTGGTGGCTGTTAGAATAAAAATCATCAATCTCTTTGACGTGTCCGGGGTGCCCTCCTCCAAAACATGTAGGCTAGTGTTTGAGGGGGTTAAAGTCGAGGAAAGGTGTAGAGAAATATTTATGTTTTTTTTGTTTTTTTTTAATAAAGGCTAAATGTGTTATTGCAGTTAATGAAGTTAGATAACGTTTTCAATGCTACCTTCTGGCAATATACTGTAATTGAATGTAGCAGCTCAGAATATTTTAGGAAGCTTCACAGTCAGGAGGTCTGGTAGAAAGGAGGGGAGACCACACTGAGCCTACAGAGATCATACTAGTAAGGAGCTACAGTGATTCTTCAAGCTGTATACTAAGTAGTACTTACCTACACGTTGCCCGCACTTCTCAGTACTCCAACGACGCTGCAGCTCTTCACCTTCAAGTTGGTGCTTAATCTTCACTGCTTCAACGCTGCTACTCTTACAAGCTGTTAGACTTCAATAGTGAGTGAATGTTAATTCAACATTCACTCACTCTTTCACTTGCCCCAGTTTAAATTCTATTTTCCGCTGGTGAGTGAAAATTTTGAGCCCTGCTATAT
The DNA here is from genome assembly GCF_027579735.1 of Bombina bombina. Classification (NCBI taxonomy): domain Eukaryota; kingdom Metazoa; phylum Chordata; class Amphibia; order Anura; family Bombinatoridae; genus Bombina; species Bombina bombina. The sequence continues at coordinate 549,039,464 of NC_069501.1, read as the reverse complement.
ATGGTTATAAACTTCATATCCACCATATATGGCACTGAACCATTGAGGAGATGTAATGATTCAATCATTGAATTTACCATTGTTTATCACAATATTTGGTTTTACAACTATTGTTTGGAAACAATGTGCAATTGAGCACTCATTAAGAGCACACAAGGCTCATTCTTTGTATGCAAGCCTCATTTTAAAGCTATACATTACTAAACAATCACAAGAACATGTGTTAAACATATATTAATAAAAGGGGAAAAAATCACACTCATGAGTGTTGCACTTATTTTTTTTAAATTTCATTACATATACTGTATATATAATACACATTTAAAAGGAAGTATATTTGGGGGGGGGGGGCGGAGCTGACTGCCGAAGCGGCAGGACATGCAAGTCAGGAGCTCCTGGCTTTGACTATCTTTTAAAAGCTAAAAAGGTTGTTTTTTTTAATATTTGTATATATATACTGAAAGTTCTGTCTACTAATGCTTAGGAGTGACTCTGGAGTCTGTAGTGTGAATGGTGCCTGACCCAAGATCTTTGGCAAGACCACTTTTTATAATGGCTGTGATACACTGTGTGTGTAGCTATACCCAGTTTCCTGGGAGGAGGTCGGCAATCTAGCCTTCAAGGATCACAGTGCCCATTCAGCTAATAGTAGCCTCCTTGGTAATGGTGTCAACACACAGCTGCCTTGTGTGTTGACACCATTACCATGAAGGCTGCTATTAGCTGAATGGGCACTGTGATCCTTGAAGGCTAGGTTGCCAACTTCCTCCCAGGAATCTGGGAATAGCTACACGCACAGCGTATCACAGCCATTATAAAAACAGTCCTACAAGTCACTCTAGAAACTTCTATCTGCACACGTCATATGTATTGAGGAGGAGTTGACTGAAACAACATGCCATTGTTTGCTTGAGATCCAGATAGAAAAGGCAACCGACCTACAGATCGCCAAACAGCAGATCTCAATACTGACCCTTCCCAATCAGAGACCAAGCACATCAGATACAACAAGTCTTGAAGAGTGGGCCATTACAACAACGGAATCAATATTGTCTAATACGGCCCTTCCTGAGTTGAAGCAGCAGCAATATACAATGGAAGGTGAGGAAGCAGCAACACTAGATCCCGCCGTGAGGCGGCCGATCACGGAGGGATCAGTGGACAATTTTAGAACATATGAGTATGTCAACTGTAATATACGGAGATCGAAGACTCAACGACAGCTGCTTTGGAAATGGAGGCAGACTATACACTGTGTGCAGAATTATTAGGCAAATGAGTATTTTGACCACATCATCCTCTTTATGCATGTTGTCTTACTCCAAGCTGTATAGGCTCGAAAGCCTACTACCAATTAAGCATATTAGGTGATGTGCATCTCTGTAATGAGAAGGGGTGTGGCCTAATGACATCAACACCCTATATCAGGTGTGCATAATTATTAGGCAACTTCCTTTCCTTTGGCAAAATGGGTCAAAAGAAGGACTTGACAGGCTCAGAAAAGTCAAAAATAGTGATATATCTTGCAGAGGGATGCAGCACTCTTAAAATTGCAAAGCTTCTGAAGCGTGATCATTGAACAATCAAGCGTTTCATTCAAAATAGTCAACAGGGTCGCAAGAAGCGTGTGGAGAAACCAAGGCGCAAAATAACTGCCCATGAACTGAGAAAAGTCAAGCGTGCAGCTGCCAAGATGCCACTTGCCACCAGTTTGGCCATATTTCAGAGCTGCAACATCACTGGAGCCCAAAACACAAGGTGTGCAATACTCAGAGACATGGCCAAGGTAAGAAAGGCTGAAAGACGACCACCACTGAACAAGACACACAAGCTGAAACGTCAAGACTGGGCCAAGAAATATCTCAAGACTGATTTTTCTAAGGTTTTATGGACTGATGAAATGAGAGTGAGTCTTGATGGGCCAGATGGATGGGCCCGTGGCTGAATTGGTAAAGGGCAGAGAGCTCCAGTCCGACTCAGACGCCAGCAAGGTGGAGGTGGAGTACTGGTTTGGGCTGGTATCATCAAAGATGAGCTTGTGGGGCCTTTTCGGGTTGAGGATGGAGTCAAGCTCAACTCCCAGTCCTACTGCCAGTTTCTGGAAGACACCTTCTTCAAGCAGTGGTACAGGAAGAAGTCTGCATCCTTCAAGAAAAACATGATTTTCATGCAGGACAATGCTCCATCACACACGTCCAAGTACTCCACAGCGTGGCTGGCAAGAAAGGGTATAAAAGAAGAAAATCTAATGACATGGCCTCCTTGTTCACCTGATCTGAACCCCATTGAGAACCTGTGGTCCATCATCAAATGTGAGATTTACAAGGAGGGAAAACAGTACACCTCTCTGAACAGTGTCTGGGAGGCTGTGGTTGCTGCTACACGCAATGTTGATGGTGAACAGATCAAAACACTGACAGAATCCATGGATGGCAGGCTTTTGAGTGTCCTTGCAAAGAAAGGTGGCTATATTGGTCACTGATTTGTTTTTGTTTTGTTTTTGAATGTCAGAAATGTATATTTGTGAATGTTGAGATGTTATATTGGTTTCACTAGTAAAAATAAATAATTGAAATGGGTATATATTTGTTTTTTGTTAAGTTGCCTAATAATTATGCACAGTAATAGTCACCTGCACACACAGATATCCCCCTAAAATAGCTATAACTAAAAACAAACTAAAAACTACTTCCAAATCTATTCAGCTTTGATATTAATGAATTTTTTGGGTTCATTGAGAACATGGTTGTTGTTCAATAATAAAATTAATCCTCAAAAATACAACTTGCCTAATAATTCTGCACTCCCTGTACAGTAAAAGACGAAGGATTTTGCCCACAGAGACTGCTGATTAGAGGTCCATACCAGGGATAGGCACAGACAAAGGCTGTGGCGGACATTTTCCAAAGTACAGACCTTAGTGAAGGACACCAAGGAACATTTGAAATTAAAAACAATTTTATAGTGCTGGGTGTTATTATACTGATACAGATACCACTGACCCTATAACCAACCCTTGTCTGGCTATACCATGAACCAGTGTCACTACTGTATCATTATATAGTGCTGGGTGTTATTATATTGATGCAGATACCACTGATCCTATAACCAGCCCTCCTCTGGCTATACCCATGAGCCAGTGTCACTACTGTATCATTATATAGTACTTGGTGTTATTATACTGATGCAGATACCATTGATCCTATAACCAGCCCTCCTCTGGCTATACCCATGTGCCAGTGTCACTACTGTGTCATTATATAGTGCTGGGTTTTATGATACTGATGCAGATACCAGTGATCCTATAACCAGCCCTCCTCTGGCTATACCCATGAGCCAGTGTCACTACTGTGTCATTATATAGTGCTGGGAGTTATTATACTGATGCAGATACCACTGATCCTATAACCAGCCCTCCTCTGGCTATACCCATATGCCAGTGTCACTACTGTGTCATTATATAGTGCTGGGTGTTATTATACTGATGCAGATACCACTGATTCTATAACCAGCCCTCCTCTGGCTATACCCATGTGCCAGTGTCACTAATGTGTCATTATATAGCGCTGGGTGTTATTATACACATGCAGATACCACTGACGCTATAACCAGCCCTTGTCTGGCTATACCCATATGCCAGTGTCACTACTGTGTCTTTGTATAGAGCTGGGTGTTATTATACACATGCAGATACACCAGTATTTCACTCAGGCTTTATTTATTCCATAAATTATCACTCAATATCGCTAGCAGTCTCTTGACAAGTGACTAACTTTATTCATACTACATATATCTTTTTTTATTCCTATTATTAAATCAGAAAGAAAAGTTATACTAAGGTTATGGTGGACACTGCAAGGGCTAGTCATGGACACCAGTGTCCATATACAGACACCTTGCCTATCCATGGTCCATACTTACCCCAGTTTGTCCATGCCCGATAGCAGAGACTAGCATAAAAGCTGGAAGATAGTACTCCAACGTCCAAACCGGTGTGGGGTGAAGATGACATAGAGATACTAAGACAGTCTTTTTGCTATTCACTAGCTATAAGTGTTGGTTTATGTTTCAAGGCCATTGTTAGGACATTTTAAATACTACTATTACATACTTATTCCTTGTTGTTCATTCAGCTATGTAATACTTAGAATTACTATTCCAAATTATCCATATTTTTTAACGTTATTAGCCCAAGAGTGGCTGTTAATTATAACGGGAAATAGTTGATGCAAGCATATAAAAAATGATTCTACTATATACAAATTTAAGAAACATTAAATAAGTTTCACCGTTTGGGATCCAAAAGTGGTTTGCTTTTGTTTCAGATTACCTACTATAGTTTTATTTGTCATAAGTCAATAGGAGGTCCAAGAGTAGCCTCATAAGCCTTTAGGTGGGTTCCTCGTGTAATAGGCAAACAATCACCTAGATTACGAGTTCTACGTTAGCCTTAAAAAGCAGTGTTAAGGGGTCCTAACGCTGCTTTTTTATCTAACGCTGGTATTACGAGTCAGGCAGGAAAGGGTCTACCCGCTCACATTTTTTTCCCGCGACCCGAGGGCTACCGCAAATCCCCTTACGTCAATTGCGTATCCTATCTTTTCTATGGGATTTGCCTAACGCCGGTATTACGAGTCTTGGAAGAAGTTGAGCGGTAGAGCCTCTACCGCCAAGACTCCAACCGCAAAAAAAAGTCAGTAGTTAAGAGTTTTATTGGGCTAACGCCGGAACATAAAGCTCTTAACTACAGTGCTATAAAGTACAGCTAACACCCATAAACTACCTATGAACCCCTAAACTGAGGACCCCCACATCGCAAACCCTATAATAACATTTTTTAACCCCTAATCTTCCGACTGGACATCGCCGCCACCTACATTATCCCTATGAACCCCTAATCTGCTGTCCCTAACATCGCCGACACCTATATTATATTTAATAAGCCCTAATCTGCCCCCCCAAGTCACCGCCACCTACCAACAACGTATTAATCCCTAATCTGCCGACCGGACATCGCCGCCACTATAATAAATGTAATTAACCCCTAAACGCCACACTCCTGCCTCGCAAACACTATAATAAATTGTATTAACCCCTAATCTGCCCTCCCTAACATCGCCCCACCTACCTTCAACTATTAACCCCTAATCTTCCGCCCCCAACGTCGCCGCTACTATAATTAAGTTATTAACCCCTAAACCTAAGTCTAACCCTAACAACCCCCTAACTTAAATATAATTTAAATAAAACTAACTAAAATTACTATCATTAAATAAATTAATCCTATTTAAAACTAAATACTTACCTATAAAATAAACCCTAATATAGCTACAATATAACTAATAGTTACATTGTAGCTATTTTAGGATTTATATTTATTTTACAGGCAACTTTGTATTTATTTTAACTAGGGTACAATAGCTATTAAATAGTTAATTAACTATTTAATAGCTACCTAGGTTAAAATAATTACAAAATTACCTGTAAAATAAATCCTAACCTAAGTTACAAATACACCTAACACTACACTATCAATAAATTAATTAAATAAATTAACTACAATTATCTAAACTAAAATACAATTAAATAAACTAAACTATAGTACAAAAAACAAACAAACACTAAATTACAAAAAACAATAAAATATTACAAGAATTTTAATCTAATTACACCTAATCTAAAACCCCCTAATAAATAAAAATGCCCCCCAAAATAATAAAATGCCCTACCCTATACTAAATTACAAAGTAATCAGCTCTTTTACCAGCCCTTAAAAGGGCTTTTTGCGGGGCATTGCCCCAAAGTAATCAGCTCTTTTACCTGTAAAAAAAAATACAATCCAAGTTCAATCCGATTGGCTGATTGGATGAGCCAATAGAATGCGAGGTCAATTCTATTGGCTGATCCAATCAGCCAATCAAATTGAACTTCAATCCTATTGGCTGATTACATCAGCCAATCAGATATTTCCTACCTTAATTCCGATTGGCTGATAGAATCCAATCAGCCAATCGGAATTCGAGGGACACCATCTTGGATGACGTCATTTAAAGGAACATTCATTCGGGCATTAGGACATCGGAAGAAGAGGATGGCTCCGCGTCGGCTGGATTCAAGATGGCTCCGCTCCGCTCTGGTTGATTGAAGATAGAAGATTGCCGCTTGGATGAAGACATCTGCCGCTTGGAGGACCTCTTCTGCCCTGATCGGATGAAGACTTCTGTCACTCCGGATGTCCACTTCTGGCCCATCGGTGGCCGGCTGGCTGAAGACGGCTCAAGGTAGGGTGATCTTCAGGGGGGTAGTGTTAGTTTTTTTTTAAGAGGGGTTTGGGTGGGTTTTAGAGTAGGGGTGTGCGGGTAGTGGGTTGTAATGTTGGGGGGGTTGTATTTTTTTTTTTACAGGTAAAAGAGCTGATTAACTTTGGGGCAATGCCCGCAAAAAGCCCTTTTAAGGGCTGGTAAAAGAGCTGATTACTTTGTAATTTAGTATAGGGTAAGGCATTTTATTATTTTGGGGGGGCTTTTTTATTTATTAGGGGGTTTAGATTAGGTGTAATTAGATTAAAATTCTTGTAATATTTTATTGTTTTTTGTAATTTAGTGGGGGTTTTTTTGGTACTATAGTTTAGTTTATTTAATTGTATTTTAGTTTAGATAATTGTAGTTAATTTATTTAATAAATTTATTGATAGTGTAGTGTTAGGTGTATTTGTAACTTAGGTTAGGATTTATTTTACAGGTAATTTTGTAATTATTTTAACTAGGTAGCTATTAAATAGTTATTAACTATTTAATAGCTATTGTACCCAGTTAAAATAAATACAAAGTTGCCTGTAAAATAAATATAAATCCTAAAATAGCTACAATGTAACTATTAGTTATATTGTAGCTATATTAGGGTTTATTTTATAGGTAAGTATTTAGTTTTAAATAGGATTAATTTATTTAATGATAGTAATTTTAGTTCGTTTTATTTAAATTATATTTAAGTTAGGGGGGTGTTAGGGTTAGGGTTAGACTTAGGTTTAGGGGTTGATAACTTTATTATAGTAGCAGCGACGTTGGGGGCGGCAGATTAGGGGTTAATAATTGAAGGTAGGTGGCGGCGATGTTAGGGAGGGCAGATTAGGGGTTAATCAGTGTTGGTAGGTGGCGGCGACATTGGGGGGGGCAGATTAGGGGTTAATAAATATAATATAGGTGTCAGTGATGTTGGGGGCAGCAGATTAGGGGTTCATAGCTATAATGTAGGTTGCGGCGGTGTCCGGAGCGGCAGATTAGGGGTTAATAATATAATGTAGGTGTCAGCGATAGCGGGGGTGGCAGATTAGGGGTTAATAAGTGTAAGGTTAGGGGTGTTTAGACTCGGGGTTCATGTTAGGGTGTTAGTTGTAGACTTAGAAAGTGTTTCCCCATAGGAAACAATGGGGCTGCGTTAGGAGCTGAACGCTACTTTTTTGCAGGTGTTAGGTTTTTTTTCAGCCAGCTCAGCCCCATTGTTTCCAATGGGGAAATCGTGCACAAGCACGTTTTTCCAGCTTAGCGCTACCGTAAGCAACGCTGGTATTGAGGGTTGAAGTGGAGCTAAATTTGGCTGAACGCTCCCTTTTCTGAGGCTAACGCAGCCATTCAGACAACTCGTGTTACCAGCGTTGGCTTAAGGGTGCGCTGGAAAAAAAAGGCTTGTTAGCACCGCGGGTCTTTACCGACAAAACTCGTAATCTAGGCGAATATGTTTATTACATTTTCAACATGTCATATGAACATGCACTGTGTATTTTCCCTGACTTATACTGGTTGTAAGCCTTGACATTATGCTTATCTTTATTGTCTATGATACACTGACATTCAATGCTTGTATGCCTTCATTTGAAAAAAAGAAAAAAAAAAGGTAAAAGTATATTTTGCAGAATGCGTTAAATATAGATTAATTAGTATATAGTTTATTAGAACATTATTTTGTGACATTTATTTCAAGGAACATTATAGTTAAAATTAAATGTACACATATGGGTATAACTTCTAAAAAATCTGCCGAATATCCCCTCAAATGTATAACCTGTGCCAAACGGGGATTATATCTACTAAATCAGACAATACTAAAAAACTATAGTTTATCTTTCCAGAAACCTCGCCATCTGAATCAGCGGCAGATCTCAAGAAGCGGCCTAACAGAAAAATCTGCAACAACAAAAGCTGCTTCTGATGAGCCAAAAACATAAAAATTGTAAAATTTAGTAAAGGTATGCAGAGAAGACCAAGTGGCTGCTTTGCAAATTTGATCAACTAAAGCCTCATTCTTGAAAGCCCAAGATGTGGCAACTGATCTTGTAGAACGAGCTGTAAATCTCTGAGGCGGAGACTGACTTATCTCTAAATAAGCTTAGTGGTGAATCAAGGGTTTCATCCAGGAGGCTAAAGAAATAGCAGAGGCCTTCTGGCCTTTCTTAGGACCCCCCCCCCCCCTCGTAAGAGGGAGAGGAATAGCCCGACTAGCGCTCTAGAGAACCCGAGCTTTGAAATCCAGAAACGAGGTAACAGTCCACACCCCAGTACAGCGATACTATCTACCTGTGGATGGCTCCCGTGGGTTGGAGAGATGAGCACCTGGAGCTGTGACTTGGGACTGCAACAGATCAGGGGGCCTCCCCATGCACTTAGGTCCAAGATCTTTCATGGTCCCAAGGTTTCCTATGTTGGGAGCTATGCCTTGCAGAGTGGTGGCTCTGGACTTCAAACACTGTTATTTCAGATGGACACTCCATCAACAAACATCAGATTGGGGATCGGTTGAACTTGATGTGAGGTACGGTTTGCTCCCAACAGGTCTGATGTTTAATAGACTTTCATTGGGAGCTGACCCTATGGGAACTACCATAGCAAAGTTTTGTTTGTGTTTTTATATTTTTTATTTTATCATCCCTTCTCTCTATCGTCTACCAATACGGATCTGTATAACTAAACCGTACCTGTGCCTGTTTAACTTTGAAATAGACATTTTGCTGCCGAGACTTAATACATCCAAATAATTATTGGGGTAATATCTGAAATGATCTAAGCGCTTCCTTTGACAGATCAAACTCACTACTTACCTACTCTAATGTATACTTATAAATATGTGTATAACCAAGATGTGCCTATCTTGACCAGCCCCTACAATATGCTTTTATCTCCATAGGTTTACAGAATCCTCATCTTACTATATCTAACCAAGAAACAGGTTCTTATTTGTACACTAGGTGTTAAGATTACACCTAATATTGGTCCTCCTTACTGTTTTACTAAAGAATTTCATTCAATGGTCTAACCCTACTCTTTATCAAATAGGGGTTACCCAATCCAGGTTTTCTATATGCAGACTTATTTACCCATAATGTTCATATTTATTCCTACCTCTGTAATATGAATTATACCTATATAAAAATGCTGCTAATCCCAGGGGTTCAATATATGTAAATAGCTACTTATACTACACACAATAATGTTTACTCTTAAAATATTTACTAGCCATCCAAAGCGGTTCTAGAATGTTCCATTTTATTGGGTCACCTTCAGAGATATGTCTCCGCTATAGCAGTATACATGTGAGCCAGCCTTATTATCTTGACTCACTAGAATGCAGCTCTCTCTATTAAAAGCGAATGTCCCAACTCACTCGGCTACCCGCCGCTCTGCCAGCGGCCGGGGTGGGGTGGTGGGCTGAATGTTGTAATTGTAAAATATTAGGGGGGTGAATAGTATTCTATACTTGACCAGACTTAGCCATGTTCTTAATGTGTATTTCTAAACTGATGTATGCTGCATTTAAGATTTGCTATGTTATGGGATGGCCCTTCCTGAGGTCAATAGTAGACACATGATTTCATCCTGATGAACACTCTCTGACTAGCTTATAACTAGGAATTACTTTAACATAAGTACCATGTCTAAACCCTAATAGTATCCTGATTGTCAGGGGTTTTAAGACACCTACACATATAGCTAGAGCTTGTGTTTCCCAACAGATGTAGGGAGGACCACATATTTATTTACATATGCCAAGTATATGCTGATTAGCTCATAAACTTAACCTCCACATTAGATACAACCGGGAGTGAATATTAATCCCTGCATTCTAAACAAATATTGCTCGGATCAGCCTGTTAGTCATACACGTGCATAAAATATTTCTCCAATCTAAGTTACACCCCTATTATAAAATCAACACAGTAAATATTGTTAACAGAATTTAGAGTGTTTCGGTTATCCTTCATTCGTTAAAACCTTCTAACCCTGCTATCTCTAACTAAATTTCAAGGTATAAGAGTGACCTATGCAACATTAGATCTCCTCCTCTTATCCATTTAAATTTTGGAGGTGCATTCATTTCCTATACAAAATAGAAAATGGGGTTCGAATACTTATTATCAGTGTTTTGTACCATAGTACTGTATTGTTCTTCTAACTATGCAAAGTTAATAACTAAACAAATTTGACTGTACCCACTGTATATATACTACTGAACTGTTGTATCCTGTTATTTACCTGAATAACCTCAATTAAAAAAAAATGTACACATATGCTTTTCACATTTTCTTTTTTTTGTTTTAAATATCCTTTCATTATCCAAATATGTATGAAAAAATGTATTATTGTTTAGCAACATATGCAGATATGCTGTGGATGGCCTGCACTACTATAACCAAACACCACACATTTTTAGAGAACCACTAGTGGCTTCTGTAATGAAAAAAAGAATCATCATTAACTAATGTTAGGTGTCCCCTTCAGGGGGTAAGTGTCAGTGCAGGCCAAAGCCTGGGGCCTAGTGTACCACCTGAGGCATATGTAGATTACCTGATAAGGGCCCCTTAGAATGACTCAGACCACGCAGCATTATGATCGAAAGCCAATTCTGTTTATTGCACAGTGCAAGCCTTTCTTATAGTGACATACAGGGTTAAGGGGATGACACGTTAGGACCGCGTCATCTTACACAGTTATACAGAGCAATTTACAAGGAAAAACTGGAACATGAGTTTCTCATAACAATATTTACAGAGTCATAACAAACTACCATCTGCAGAGACAACCGAGTGTCTAAAGCCTCTTGTTTACATTATCTTATTCTATCTTACTTCTAGGCATTAGGCCAGGGTACATTGGCAAGGCCGAATAGCTAAAGAAACTCATAACATGCATATAATTCTCACTGCATAATACCCCAGTATAATAAAGTCTATTCATTACAAAATGGCTGCGAGGAACAAGATGGCTGCGAAGAACAAGATGGCTGCCATCAGGTTCATATTACCCCTAACATACCATCCTTTTATTCTAACAGAATAACATAAAAATAGACAGGCATAGAAAATTAGTAAAGCCTTATATTATGGTAACAGAACTCTATAAGAATACTAAAGAGAAAAATATTTGCATGTCGTGATATACTTTTATAGGCTAATTGTCACTGCATATAGGTACAGTCCCTCCAATACCTTCCATCTATCCTCCAGCCTTCCCAAAACTACCGGTCTACCAGCACAGAGACCCAACCAGCCCCCCATCTACCCCCAAACAACGCTGCATCTTCTATCTCTCCACCTGCATTGCTAGCACCCCCCAATATGTCCAACAGTTCCTTTTCCACAGTAAAGCATGACATAGCAACAGCACAACTGTCTCTAGGTGGCCTCTGAATACTTTAAGAACAGTCTTTGTCCATTTGAGAGCGCTGCACCTTGACACTTTGCTATAATACAGTTCTCCAACAGTTCATTTGCAGTAGGGGTGCTTATCCACGGTTCTTCCGCAGGGAGATACTGGAAATCTGATGGTTTGTTCATGGGGTAGACAAGGCAACCAGTGGATACCCATGGCAAGCAGGACACTCGAGTCACAGGGAGTCTAGGAAGCAAACAGAAACAGTACAGGATGAGTACACACCGCAATACAATCACAATTATGTCCAAATAAAACGTCACTTTCATCCTATGTCATTTAAAATCAAACAAAACATTGTTGATATATAATACAAACTAAATACATTGACATTTCTCAGAGAATAATTTACAACTTCTCTATACACTTTTAAATGATACTTCATGAATACTACGCAAGTGAAAACCTGTCAGACTTCCTCAAGGGCCTGAATGTTTATGCTCAAACTTATGCTAAGGCCTGCCCTGTTGTAAGAATGGAAAAAAGAAAACAGTCAATGAAAATAAATGAATTTCTTTACAATATCACTTTGAACTTCTAAAAAATAAAAGAACCTTGTGTTGCTTTATTCTGGATGGCTGCTATCTATAATGCTTATAATTCTCCAACCTAAATTCTCTCACACTCCTATATGAGGAAAGCATACAAACAGAACATCATTTAAAACTACAAGCTCTTTTAAAGGTAAACACATCTTTATGGTAAGAATTACTCTCTTTGACAAACATCAGGAATGACCAAATTCACTTTGCAGATACCATACTAATTAATAAAAGGGAAAAATACATTTGCTTTCATAAACTATAATTATGCTATTCCCTGAACAAACATTTCTCTGTATATTTACTATAAACTTCTAGCTTAGACGTGTCCTCCTTATGTTCTAAAGGGTGAAGGGTCTAAAATATATGCTATGTTGCAGCATTTTCCTTAAACCTATTTTCTATACTCAGTGGGCCATTCAATAGAGTACAATACTGCGAAGTTCACAGTTACACTTATCTAAAGGGTTACTTTGTTACGCACATAAACTACCATGTGCACTAATACCAATGAAGCATATGATTTCTTAGACCAAATATGATCAATAAAAATAAAACAAATACAAGAGAATACAAAACAAGCAATATAAGGAATAGGGTTAAAACAATACTCCCCTAATTTAATTGGTTGATCCTGTAACAGCATAACAGGACTTCCATATCGAGCGGTAAGGCACAGTCCCAGAGAAGGATAGTCTTTATGTCCTGAAGACACACATCAGAGGAAACAGTCATGGATTACCCAGAGTCCAGTTCTGGGGCTGGTACCAGCATGCAAAGCAAAGAATGGATCCAAAGATAGTTTCAGTAACTTTTTTTACTGCAGTATGATGGTTAAAACAAGCTTGACAAAAGGTCTTTCATCTTTATCTTTTCTTTCTTTAAAGGTTTACTTGCTTTCAATCTTTAATCTTTTGAAGAGTGCACTTATGGAATTTTGCCTGTACAGATTTTACCTAAATATGGAAACTCAAAAATAATTCAGTTAGTGTGTTTCAATCTCTGAAGACAGCATACTCTCATCCTGCAAATACAAATATAGTGTTAAGAACCACATAGAAAAATAAAACATTTTAGGCATCTGAAATTAACACAATAACATTGTACGAGGAGATTCACACAACGTTTTAGGTTCACCTCCTAAAAATAATCTCCTCCATTACATAAAGATATTCATCAATACTCATCAATACTTCCCCCATGTTTGCGTAAAACATCTCATGTGACACGCAAACACAAGATAACAAGAAACTAAACGATAACTCATGCACTCCACTCATGCAGAGACAACTCTCAATAGCAAGCAAAATGAAATACACTTCACAATTCAATATGCTGTCCACAAAAGAGAAAAACATAACAAACAATGAAAACCAATCGTTCTTGTCTTACACAAAACGAAACATTAGCTGCTGACAAAAATTTCAAACAACCACAATTAACTTAGAATGCAACACATATTCTGACATTCGCTGAAATGCAACACACTCAGAACATGACAAACAATTAAAAACATCCACTATGTACAAAACTTTAATATCACACAAAGAAAGCAATCACAGCAGATGCCCAAGAAACTTAAGTTACAGATTGCACAAATAAAATTGTGCTTATTTGGGAAAGATCAGATAACCACAGTAGCCACTGTTAAAGGGACATTCTAGGATAAATGAAAATTCATTAACACTATTAAATCCCCAAATAGTTGTGTTTGAAAACTATAACAGAGGATATGCACAGAATACTTGTGTATGCCACTGATACAGCTTTTATTAGAGCAATTTCAGACAATACAAACTTTTTTTTGCAAATAAAAAGACACTTGCACACGTTTAATATTTTGAAATATATTTTATTTTATTGATGTTTCAAAGAGGCCTACAAAAAATGCATTGCAAACCCAAAATGTCAAACAATACTGATTTTGTCAAAATTGAGAGAAAACAAAAATGTACATTAGGATAAGCAGATAAAACACAGGCTAGAAGACTTTATATACATAAGTAAGTTACTTCTTCTGTAGCACTTATGAAGCATATCATGGACCTCTCCATAAATAAAGTATAACTCAAATATAAGGATTGTACTGGTAAACTAGGCCACTTTTGTTACATGAAAGGTATTAAATACCCCTAGGATCCCAGTCCATATACACATAGCTAACTACTTGACATTTAAAATATCCATTTGAAAGAAAGTGAATGTGATTTTTTTAAATAGAAAAACTTAAAACACCTTTGTACTTCACTTAAAGGGAAAATTGTAATTTTAAATGTATAATATATATATATCAAAAAAGTGTAGGCACTCACTGGATTTGTTCAATTCTTTTCACACTTTACTGCGCAATTTGTGACGTTTCGGGAAAGTGCTCCCCATCTTCAGACAACACATTGTACAAACAAACCAGTTTAAATATCCTGTTTTGTCCCCTCCCTTCAAAAAATCCACCTTTTGGTTTACTAAGCAACTAATATTGTGTTGTTGCAATAATAGCATACACTGATCAAATGCTACAAAGTGCAATACTATATATGTGATTCAGAGGAGCTATTAATATAGATCGTCATATCGTCCAATACCTTATGTACAGTTATATACAATTATTCATCTGACACCAATTATATTATTATCAGCATTGTTGTTTACTACCTGCTAATAACAAGTCATATGGGACACATGACCGGGTATCCTCATATAATGATTATGGCCTTAAACTTATCATAACTAGCTTTATAACATCCGATCACCCCATTGCAATCTTTTTGCAATAGCCCTTTATAGAACCCCTGAATTTACTATACCTTCTTCCTATTATAGTGCGAATACACATTCTCATCAAACCACTTGTCCATTGGCGTCAATGCCACGGTTAACTCCCACTACGTGCAGGTCCAAGGTCATGTTGTACCACATGAATGGGGATACTACGTGTATTGGTCATGCCTTAGCTGTCAATGTACAGCGGTCCGTGAACGGGAAGCAACATTCCTATCTGTAACAAGAAAACACATGAATTAACAGTGGTAGTTATTTTCACTACACAGCCTCATAAATTTCTGTCATATCTATCCCCTATGTGTTATACACTCAATCCTCATACTACTCAATAATCCCAAACTGACTACGTGTATCTACCAGATGACACCAACATCAGGGAATATATGCACTACTTAGTTATATCAGCATGTATCTATTTTTCACCCTTTAAGAGTCAATCTATCAATTATTCACTGTATAGAATTGCATCCACAATTTTTCAAATAGATTCATATGTTATTTCCACCTAAACTAATACTACAACGCTAGACAACAGTTGGTGACATTCCTGTCTAATATAATTCACTTCTTATCCCTGCCAGTCCAACTGGTTATTCAAACCCATTGGATGAAGAGTATTCAGACAATGAATCCATCGGGCTTCAATCTGGAGTCATTTATTATCCCTATCCCCCCTCTCCTCTTAGGTGGAACATGATTAATAACTGAGAATCTCAGATCTTGTACAGTATGTTTGGCATCCAAAAAGTGTTTAGCTACTGGTTGATAATTTTTGTTGGTAGTTAGAGCTGTACTTATGGGTGACCTATGGTTAGCCATTCTAATCTGTGCATTATCAGAGGTTTTGCCAACATAGAACCCCCCACACGTGCAGCTCAACAAGTAAACCACAAAAGATGGCCAATTGTTGATCCAGGGATCATGGAATTGCATGTTGTACATCCTTTCCTCAAGATTTTCAGCCATTGTTGTTGCAATTAACAGTGTTCAGGATCTGTTATTACCAATAAGTCTCTTAAATTGACCCCCTCATATCCTATACATGGAACATCCCATTCAGTAAAGGGTAGGCTAGGGTCACTGTTAATAATATGCCAATGGTCTCTCATCATTTGTCCAATTTTCCGTTTACGCAGATGATATACAGTTGAAAAGGTCATCCTAGGTTTCTTATTGCTGTCATCTTTATTATTCACGGTTAAGGCTTCCTGTTGTGTCATCACTATAAACATATGTTGACCTTGTTTCACTATTTGGGGATTGTATCCTCTTTTAATATATTTTTGTGACATATCTTCCAATTGTTGAATTTTTAAATCTTTGTTACTATTATTCCTCACTACTCTTCTCATCTGTGACAACAAAATGGCTTTAATTAAAGATGGGGTGGCCACTTGAGGTTAATAGAAGTGAGCTTCTATCTGATGGTTTTGTATATGATGTTGTTTCAAATTTATTTGCAGTTCTATACACCAATAAATTGAGAAATCTGTTGAGGAACAATCTTCACTTTACATTTCATTGGATGATCACGTTGATTCAGTGTATGGAACAGTTCTTTCAACTGGTGTTCAGTCCCTGTCCAAATCAGGAACAAATCATCTAAAAAAATAGTAATATGATTGTTGTCAGATGAATAAATGTATATAACCGTACATAAGGTACTGAACGATATAACAATGTATATTAATAACTCCTCTGAATCACATATATAGTATTGCACTTTGTAGAATTTGATCACTGTATGTTATTATTGTAACAACACAATATTAGTTGCTTAGCAACCCAGAAGGCAGGGAGGGGACAAAACAGGATATTTAAACTGGTTTGTTTGTACACATTGTTGTCTGAAGAAAGGGAGCACTTCCCCAAAACGTCACAAATTTGCACAATAAAAGTGTGAAAAGAATTGAACAAATCCAGTGAGAATGCACTGGCTTGGGATTGTGTGTATATATATATATATATATATATATATATATATACACAAAGACTGAGTGTCTGTGCCTTCTTTCATAAATGGAATCATAAGCAGATGAAGATAGTATGGTACTAGAATAAAACAATATGGGGTACAAAGCCCCTATCATCACACACTTACTTCTAAAAACCTCAATCAATATGAGGTAAGTAGTCGCTGTATTAAAACAATGCCCCACTTGCTGATGTCTTCAGGCTGTTAGGTAATGGAAGACCGGAAGAGATATTCAGCACTGCGAATCCTGAAGTATGGTAGTTAGACTCCCTCGGTATGGATCCTTACCTTGTCTCAAATAGCGAGTACAAGTCTTTCTGATTAACTGTTTTCTCAGATAAGTTTTTACTGTTCTCCTCCCCACAGCCTCCATACCGAGGGTGTCTTACTATCATACTTCAGGTCCTTTTCAAATGATGATTTTGAAAGTATTCATAACTCCCTTCGAGTTTAGTGCTGTTAGTTAAGTGCAGTCGGGATAATGCGCCCCATAGAAGTCAATTGAAGAAGAATGCACGCAAGCAATATCCAAAGTCCTGAGGTACTATCATGTGGTGGGTAAATTTTAGATAATATGTGTGGGGTTAGATGCCATAGAAGCTTCAAATTAGTTTCTGTAATATAAATAGATAGTGGGGTCTTACTCATATATCGGAAGATCAGATATCAATCTTTGTCTGGCACTTGAAGCAGGGCAGATTACAAGAATGGTGTCTAAGAATTTCTTTAGAGGCTTTGGGGGATATTTAGATATTTATCAATGCGTCAACTGATAATAAGCTGGAATCCCACGTCGTATTTGACGCAAGATTGATCCGCCGTAGTTAACAAAGCTTCAAGATCATCAAATGTTGAAATGTGTGTCGAAATATACGCTCCCGTGATCTCAATCCGACGCAGATCAATGCTTGCGTCATTACAGATGTTTTGAATTCACATTCGACTCTATTTGACCCTTTTCCCAATTTATCAAACATTTAACAGGTACACTCGCGTCTATTCCGACGCAGCGTACCTAGTTTTCAATCTGCCACCCTTGAGGCCACAAGTGCCATAGAAATCAGTGGAAGTCTGAAAACACAGAAAGCTTATGTTCGATGCTGCAAAAGAATGAAGTATATTACATAATAAAAGTAAATTAGAAACTTTATTAAAATGTTCTAAATCAAACAATATTATTGCTCCACATTTGGTGCACTAGTAGATATAGGGATAAAAATGAAAAATACATTACTACTTATGGATTATGTTACAACTTTGTCTCTCATTACAAAGCAAGGGGGCAATATTATTTCTCCAAATTTATTGCAAAGTTTTTCCCCAAACTTGTTGCACTAATAGATATAGAGATACAAATGAAATAAATACACAACATAATATAGCTAACTTCCTTTTTATTGTTTTGGAAAAATCTATTTGCACCATGTTTAAGCCATGTAATACAAGTCCCACTCTCCACTTCGCCCCAAATTTGATGCAACACATTTCGCACTAATTATGACTCAAACTCCTAAACAACCCACACACTAGTGAATTTTTCAACCACTTTTGATTGGAATATGCATAATCACATGATTTATTACATAAGCCAATCTGATTCAAATATACATTTTAAATTTTCACTAGCAAATCAAATTGCTCAATACTTGTGTCTTTGATCACTCATCAGAACTTGTAAGTGCCATTTGTTACATTGTGTATTATACTTTGAAAGTATGTATATGTGAAATTAGTATTAAAGATAAACATTGATGCTGATATTAGGACACACAGTGTAATATTTTAGGCAATGATTTTAAAATTTGAATTGATGTTTGATTCAATAGAATCTTAAGCTGATAGCTCAAAGGGATAGCCCACCTAACATTAAACTGTCATGATTCAGATACAGCAGAAATTAAAATCACCTCTTTACTGTCATGCTATTTTCAGTGTATTTCTTCCTTCTCTTGAATTTCTTTTTCAGTAAGAAATGTCATCTTATATGCCTGCCCATTTTATAACACCTGTGTAAGGGTGGTTTTTAAAACTAGATTGCAATCAGGAGGGGGTTACACAGGTACAGAGAGAAAACTGGCCCAGCTCTTAAAATATCCATTGACTGCAAATAAATACATGATACCCTGATTACATGTTATGTCTGACTGACTGTTTGCAATTATTCCTGCTCAGAATAATAATACATTTACACTATAAACATATAGTGGTATAAATAAATAAACACAGAGATATGAAAGGCAACATTGTTTAGAACATAAAAAGGAATTTAGGGACATGTAAATATGTTTGCAAAAGATTTCTGACATAACACACACACATATATTAAATATATATATATATATATATATATATATATATATATATATATATATATATATATATATATATATACACAGTTGTGCTCATAAGTTTACATACCCTGGCAGAATTTATGATTTCTTGGCCATTTTTCAAAGAATATGAATGATAACACAAAAACTTTTCTTTCACTCATGGTTAGTGTTTGGCTGAAGCCATTTATTATCAATCAACTGTGTTTACTCTTTTTAAATCATAATGACAACAGAAACTTCCCAAATGACCCTGATCAAAAGTTTACATACCCTGGTGATTTTGGCCTGATAACATGCACACAAGTTGACACAAAGTGTCAATGAGTTTCTGGACTCCTGACAGACCCTTGCATCTTTCATCCAGTGCTGCACTGACGATTCTGGATTCTGAGTCATGGGGAAAGCAAAAGAATTGTCAAAGGATCTGCGGGTAAAGGTAATTGAACTGTATAAAACAGGAAAGGGATATAAAAAGATATCCAAGGAATTGAGAATGCAAATCAGCAGTGTTCAAACTCTAATAAAGAAGTGGAAAATGAGGGGTTCTGTTGAAACCAAACCATGGTCAGGTAGACCAACTAACATTTCAGCCACAACTGCCAGGAAAATTGTTCGGGATGCAAAGACAAACCCACAAATATGTTTCAATATGCAAAATAAGGAGGCACTTGAAGAAAAATGGGCTGCATGGCCGAGTCAACAGAAGAAAGCCATTACTACGCAAATGCCACAAAGTATCTCGCTTACAATACGCCAAACAGCACAGACTCCCTGCCCTGCTGTATTGTTCTGACTTCCTGCTCCAACCCTTCTGCCCTCCCAGCTCTATATACTTGCAGTCGCTGTGCGACTGCGCAGCGGACGCACGCAGCAGGTGTGCCGATGGCGCGCCAAAGGTAAGCCCGTCAGTGCCTGTCCATGCCTGGACCGCACCCAGCGACACGAACCATGACCTCTGCACCCGCCACCGCTATAACACCAGCACCCTTTGCTCTCTCAACATCGGTAAATTATCAGCATGTCACCTCGCATCCCAGACGAACACCAGTGGACCATTCACCTGCCACAACTGCTCTTTCACCGCCCTCCCGACCACAAACCTACCAAACATCCCTCACTCAAACAGCCACGAGAACCTCAACTGCATCCTCCTCAACACCCATTCCATCCACAAGCACACCATCGAAATTAACCTGCTCGACTCCACCTCCCCAGACGTCGCCTTCCTCACCGAAACCGGGCTCAACCCCACATCAGCGCCAGACATCGCCATCCCCAATGGTTATAAAATCTCCCACAAGAGATACCTGCTCTTTATAGGTATCCACAAGTCCTTCATACTAATGTAGGGTGCCCTTGAGTTGCTGCACCTCACTATGAGCCAGCGTCAGCTTCTCCTCCAGTGTCGCTAAGTTTGTCTTTAATGTTTCATGTTCCACTCTGAAGCTGGTGTTTTCTGCGGTCTGTCGGTGCAGCTTGTCTAGCAGAGATTCCCGTTCTAAACGTGCTTTTTCCTCTGCGCTCCTCTTTTCTCCCGCTAGCATCGTTACGTGATTGCTTAATGTGACCATTTCATCCTCTACTTGACTCTTCTCCTTCATCAGCGCATTGTAACGGACTTCCACGTATCAATAGTGGACAGAGATTTACTGAGCTCAGTGTCCTGGGGCTCAGCAGCAGGTGGGTCAGTCTCTGCGGCACAGATCTGGGCATGGGTCGTCACAGGGTTAACATCGGTGGGACCCATGGGAGCGTAGGCAGAAACAAGGGGGGCCAAGTCATTTCCAAGGAGAACATCAGCTGGTAAGTCCTTCATGACCCCCTCATTCACATGTCTAGAGCCCACTCCCCAATCCAAATGTACCTGGGCAACAGGTAGGCGGAACACAGTGCCCCCTGCTACCCTCACAGCCACAGTGTCTCCGGTGTGCTGGTTCTCAGACACCAAGTTCTTTTGGAGCAAGGTCATGGTAGCACCAGTATCCTGTAGACCACTGACCTCCTTCCCATTCACTTTAACCAGTTGCCGGTGCTGTTTCCGGTTATCCCAGTGGGCAGCTTGCACGGGGTCTGCTTCATGTAGCATGCCCCAGCATTCTTCCTCCTCTATGCAGTGGGCAGCAGGCTGAGGGTTACGTGGGTTTCCGCCGGAGGGTCTCCTCCAGGACTGTGCTTGGTTCGCTGTGTTTAGGGGACACTCTGGTCTTTTGTGCCCTAGTCACTTACATCCAAAGCACCGAATAGGCTGTGAGTAATCCCGTGAGTTGAACCGGGCTGTCTGAGGATAGTTCGTGGCTGAAGGCGGTGTGGTAGAGAGGTGCTCCAGGGGTTGGTAACTGGTAGCTGCTGGGGTGACTGTGGGTCTGTACTCCACTCTGGCAGGCATCTTAGTGGTAGCAGTGTCCAGTTTGCGGGCATCCGTATACTCATCTGCCAGGCGAGCAGCTTCATGCAGGGTGGAGGGTTTACGGTCCCGAACCCACTCTCTAACTCCTGCGGCACCTCTTCCCCAGATATGGCTTAGCACCCCACTATCCAGTGAGCTGCTGTGCTGTGCACCTTATATGCCCACTCGACGTACGAATCTCCAGCTAGTTTAACAGTGTCTCTGAACCGCCTCCTGTATGCCTCCGGTGTAATCGCATACCTGGAGAGCAGAGCCTCTTTTACAGCATTATAATCCCTGACTTCCTCATCTGGAATGGCCCGAAAAGCCTCACTGGCCCGGCCGGATAATTTTCCGGATAATATCGTGACCCAGTCCTCTGCGGGTACCTTGTGTAGTGCACATTGCCTCTCAAAATCCGCAGGGTACCCATCAATCTCTCCTTCTGTTTCCATGAAGTTTTTAAAAGCTGCAAAATGTACCTTTCTCTTTTCCACTGGGGTTGCTGTGACTTGGGCTGCTGCAGCGCTGCTTTGGCGAAGTAGGTTGGCATCCACAGCTGCTATGACCCGGGCGATAATTTCGGCAGTCGGGTTGGGGCCATAATGTGCCAGTCTTATTTTAACTGCCCGGTTAAAGCTTGCTTCTTCGGGAGTTCTGTCTGATATGCTTGGCTCATTGGTTCCTTCGGGCCCTGGTACTCCGTCCATCTCGGTCAGTATTGTAATAATCTTGCTCTTCCTGAGGTTACTGGCTTGTCTGCCCCGTTGTTCTAGCAGGTCTTTAAGGGTGGCTCTTTTCAGCCTTTCATACTGTATTCCCATTAGGTCCGGATGTGTAGTTGCTCTTCTAGGCTATGAGGACCATCCCGTCGCTTGCCACCAATTGTAGCGGAGAGGCAGTAGGATCCGCAATATCTTTTAGTTAGGCAGAGACATCCTCATCTTAAAAATGTCGTCTAAATAATTCAGTCCAAGTTTAAGTCTAAATCAGCTATTTATTTTGCTTCTAGCCACTGCTTAAAACTGGTGCAACAAAAACAACTGCTAACAACAACTGTCTTAGACAATACAGTTACTCAAAACTAACAGTTACTCAAAACTGAAGTTAACCCCTCCAGTACTGTTGGATTTGCACCCTGTACCTATAATGGGCACAGGGTGAC
This sequence comes from Bombina bombina, assembly GCF_027579735.1. NCBI lineage: Eukaryota > Metazoa > Chordata > Amphibia > Anura > Bombinatoridae > Bombina > Bombina bombina. The sequence continues at coordinate 549,016,580 of NC_069501.1, read as the reverse complement.
TTAACATAATGCCTGAATCCATAATCCGTAGGGAGGTTGACAGAGGGGTCTGTCACATCCCCCTTTATATAAAGTTCCTCTATTTGGTTGTTGAGCCAGACATAAATATTCAAATGAAGTTAGAGGTCTGCTCAGTTTGTGTTTTTCAGGGTGTCTTGTAATGAAGTGGGAAAGTTGAAAATATGAGCACTAAGATGTAAAGTAAATGGAATACATTTTTTTTTTTTGTTTTAATGAGAATTTATCTTTTATTATATTGGCTAAATTTAATTATTTTTAAAAATCAGCCAATAGAACTGCCAGGACATCCCTATAAAGGGGGGAAACTGACAGGAAAAAATGATTGTGCTGCGTGACAGCATAAAGACCGGATGTGGATAATATCTGATGAAGAGAACCCCTTTGTTTTTTTTCCAGCTTGCATTTTTTCTTTGTTTTTTTTTAATTGTAGATTGTAGATCTGATGAAGAAAAGAATAGGACCCCTTTCTTTTCAATCTATTTTTTCTTGTTTTTTTTTTTTATCATGGATTACTTCTGATGAAGAAGAGGACCCCTTGTTATTTTGTTTTCCATCTTGGGTCTTTTTCATGCCTTTTTTTATTGTTTTTTTATTGCGGATTACGTGTGATGAAGAAAAGAAAACTACAGATTGGGAGGAATAAATATTTGTTTTTAAGGTTTACTAAAGCTAAATTTTTGTATTTTTTGTTTACTTTGTTGTTTTTGTATTGTCATGGGGTTTTGATTTAATGTGTTGGTTTTTTTTTTGTGGTTTACTGTTGTGAGGTTTTGATTGATATTTTTTGTGATAGGTTGTTTTTATTTACTGTCATGGCGTATTTAGGGGTTAATAGAGTTGCTGGGTTAGGTTGCATTTAGGGTTATGATACTTTAGAGGTTAATAGTGTCACAGTGGGTCACCCAGATTAAAAGAGCCTAATGTCTTAACCCTTTGCTAAGCAAAAAAAATCCTTAGTATATAAGTGGCGGAAATTAAACATGTTCTAAATGGTGACATTGAGATGCTTTACTTCATCACACATTGTATTCTACTCTTCCTTGTATTATATATCACATCTCATTTAGCTACCTGACACCTGACTACACACTGCTAACCTTCAACATAACAAAAGATCACACATAAGATTTCAGAAAAAACTTACAAACAGTAAGCAATGAGTAATGACGATAGAGTGCAATCGAAAGCCACAGTGACATCTGTGGAGTACTGCACACAATATTATTATTATTATATTTTTAAGTAAGATTTTTATTGATAATCCTATTGATAATGTGCAGAGTACAATGCATATAGAGACAAAGGAAGGCATTTCAATTTACAAGTCTCAGTAGAACATTTACATCCATGCGTCATGTAGAAATGCCAAGTAAGAAACCTACTCTATAACAATTCTAGAAGCATAAATAAGTTAACTAGACTAAGAAACACTTCAAGCTGATCATATATAGACTGCTACTATAGGGTACAGAAAAACAAAAGAAAAGAATAAAAAGGGGGGGGGGGTTGTGTGACACTTCCCTCCCAAGTCACTAATTCCTTGCCTATATATATGTCACTATTAGGGTAAGCTCTAGTTAGCTTGGGTTCATTGATGACTAGGTGCATCCCAGGGTTCAAAAATCATACAAAATAGCTCAATTTGCTGTGTAGAGCTATAAACATATTCTTCCATGGTTTTACCATGATTTACACAGTCTGAAACATTCCTTTATTGTGGTGCAGACACTCTTTGTCCAATTCCTAGCTATCAGACGTTTCACGGACAATAAAATATAGATCAATAGGTGCAATCTGGCCTTAGTGGTTTTGTTGACTCCTAGATGTAATATTACAGTGCACACACTATTATTAAACTAAATACAGACTTTACTGAACATGGGACAGACTTTAGAGACAGGGTCAGGAAGCCAAAAAAATGGGACAGTTGGCAACTAAGACTTAGAGGGCATATTTTTAATGTATTACATTTTTGCAGCCTTTTTAAACATGCACAATGGATGTTTAATATGGTGTTCCTCTTAAACAAATGTCCCTAAATCCCAAATCCTCCCCTGAATGCCATATAATGCAGGGAAGGGGTGTTGTGCATATTCTACAGGGCTATATATTCATTGCAGAGAAGTTAAAGGACCACTAAATAAAAAATAATTGTAAAATACACAATGCAATAGCACTTACTTTGAATTTAAAATGAGCAGTAGACTATTTTCTGGGAAATTTTGAAGTTAATCCTGTACAATTTTTCCTCCTCCTCTATCATGTAACAACCATCAGCCAATCACAAAATGCATTTATATGTATATACTGAGCACTTTTGTACATGCTAAGTAAAAGCTAGAGCCTCAGAAAGCGTGCATATAAAAAGACAGCACATTTTGATAAATGACTTGCTTTTTTAAAATTGACACATTCTGTGGTAGCAAATTGGTTACAGAGCAACACTCTTCTTGAAGGAAAGATAAATACAATCTATCCCTCTGTCTAGCAAAAAAAAAAGTATTGTTTTTTTCTGTTGGACTCTCTCTTTGGCAAGGAAAGTGTTACAGTGTCACATGATTTAGTATTCTCTCTGGCAGGGCTGGGTGCAATGCTCTAATAAGCTGTCTCTGTGGGTATTAGTTTCTGCAGGCCTCTCTATCTTTAGTAGCAGTGTACTGCTTCCATCTCATGTTTCTATCATGATCTCAGTTTCAGTCTCCTATCCGATCAATTACCAGGTTAGAAACAAACAGTTCTGTGCATAGCTACCTCCTGCCTGTCTTACAGGGCACCCATCAGTCTATGTTGAGCATCATCCAAACATTCTACAGAACTTCTCCCTTCTAGTTTGGTAGCGCAGTAATTCTTTTTTGCCTGCATAGATTTACCTGAACTACTGGATATCTCATTGCTGTTTAACATGATGAGGATCTACTGTGCTCTTGTCTTCATCTCTTCAGCACTTTCCCTCTGCCGTGCAGGTAAAAACATCCACCATTGATAAATGTATTAAGTGGTGTAACAGTTATACTAATCTCCAGTATGCACAGCAGCATTACAGATCTGCATAGACAACTACTGTGAGATCTTCTGGTTATATGTTTGTTTTTCTTTGTTCTGTAGAAGCCTGCAGCCATTTGGGGTCCTGTATTAGCTGTATGGAAGGGGAGCCAGCTCTAAACATCTCCTGCAAATGGATAACTTGTGGACCCTCAGGTAAAGGATACAATTTAAAAACACTAGGAAGAACTCACAAAAGCTTGCAATTTAAATTACATTTTGTAGACAGAGAAGTTGTTTGAAGAATAGTGATGAAACAGTGATCACCAAGAGAGAATATCTTGCACCTTACATTCTTTATATATATATAATATAGCAAAAAGAGCACACTCCCACTCAAATAACATCTACCAGTGTGCAGGCAAATGTAATAAGAGAATAAGAAAAAGGCTTGTACTCACAGTATTAATGACAAAGTGCTTTAATTAGCACATAAAAAAATGTGTGACGTTTCGGGGATCAATCACCCCTTCATCAGACCTTTTTCTTATTTTTTCTTTTATATATATATATATATATATATATATATATATATATATATATATATATATATATATATATATATATATATTTTTATTATTTAAATGTGAAAAAGGTCTGTCTTCAGGTGATTTTTTTTCTTGTATTACCCAGAAAATAGCAGCTGTATCTCCCATGAGAAGCAACCGGAAGAATTATGCCGAATATCAAACACAAGCAGCATGTGCACAGGTGATGTCCAAGTGTGAAAAGAATGTGTCTGCTTTTATTTAAGTTTTTTTTTTAATATGTTTGTAACACTTAAAGGAACAGTAAAGTAAAAAATAAATGTAAATGGTTTGGATAGAGCATACACATTTAAGCCTAAGCACCTATTAGCCTACCTAGGTTTACTGTTCAACAAAGGATACCAAGTGAACAAAGCAAATTTGATAATTGAAGTAAATTGGAAAGCTGTTTAAAACTGCATGACTAGGGTAGTCACCTCAGCCATATTTTCCTGGACACTCTGCAGGGAGGAACATGCATTGTTGTACTGTACAGAGACACAATACATCTTCCACCCTGCTTACTTTGCAACATGTGTAACTCACAAGTGTCCAGGAAAACATGGCCGAGGTGACAACCCTATGCATGACCTATCCAAATCATAAATGTTTTATTTTGATTCTACTGTCCCTTTAAGTTCACAAAGATGTCTGTCTCCTTTTTTCATACGTGAGCACTAAGTTGTATAGAATTTTTTATTTTATTTAAAAATAATAATAATAATAATTTATCATTTTACAAAGGTGTTATTTATTTTATTTTCCCCTGCCTTCTGTTGTTTTTTTTGTTTTTTTAAAGTAATTAATTACATTTTGTTTTGGTCTGTTTCCCTTGTCCCTTTTGATAATGTAAAAAAAAAATACATAAAACATATAATATTACATTTATTCAAATGCTGAATACGTTTGTCAGATTATTAATGAAGATTGTCTCAGATTAATAAAAATGTATGTGTGAATGTAGGAAGGGTGAACAGTGCATGTCACATGTGCACTTTTCATATATGCACAAGCTGGCTAGAAAACAGAAACTGTGCAGTGAGAATGGTAAAAGCTTATGAGGGTATACTGAGGTATTCTCATGCACGTGCATGTGTCTTTAGCACTATATGCCAGCTGTGTTTGAAACAATGTTTGCAACATTGTTTTAGTATTCAGGTGCATGCTCCTGAGCCTACCTCAGTATGCCTTTATAGAAAGGAGCTAATTTTCAACATAGGAGACCAAGATAAAATGATATATGTGATAGTAAAAGAATATTGGAAAGTTTTTAGTGTTAAAGCAGAAAATTGTTTGGGTGGTGTACATGGAAACTTTTGATGTTGAAATGTATTCAAGACTTTGTGGCATATTTATCAAGTTCCGTATGATGCCCCGTGTTTCTGGCAAGCCTTCATAACCTGTCCGTCTGCTCTGAGGCGGCGGACAGACATCGCCAGAAATCAACCCGATCAAATACGATTGGGTTTATTGACACCCCCTCCGATTGGCCGCAAATCTGCAGGGGGCGGCATTGCACCAGCAGTTCACAAGAACTGCTGGTGCAATGATAAATGCCGACAGCATATGCGCAGCAGACAATATCGGATCATGTCTGCTTGCACCTTCTTAAATAGGCCCCTTTGTCATTGTACTGTGTTATTGGTAATTATTGTTGAGTAGATAGAAACAATGACTGTAGGTATAGGCTGATGGACTCCAGTTAAGAGAAATAGATAATGCAAACTTTAGATAAAATGTTTCTGGTTGGGGGCTTAATTTAGCGCAAAACATAAGTAAATTAGTGAGCAAAAGGGTTGTTGGGGTTAAATAGATGATAAACATTTCGGTTGTCTTACTATAGATTAATATTTTAGCCAAGTCTATTTTTTTTTTAAAGTTGTCTGCAGCAATTGTTTTTCACTTGCCCTATTTGGATGAGCCAATCTGGTCTTGAGTCTGCAGCCAACAAGGCTAGTCACAATGATTATGTTAGTATAAAGTGAATTGTTTTGCAGTTGAGGGAATTATATATAGCAAGGTTAACCCTGAAAAGTCTGCAGTGTGGTTTTTCAGTTTTGATAATAAAAAAAAAACTGAGTAAAATTTCATGATAAGGGGGCACATAGTAAAAGCACAGTGCAAAGTTGTTTTATTACGCACAACTAAACCATTGATATTAAAATATGTCCCTTTAAGTAAAGTAGCCACCATAATTATACACTCACTTAAATATAATTCAAAAGAAGCATTAAGATATAATCAGAAAAATACAGAGATAGATAATTAGATTGAAAGAAAAATAAACAGTTGAACATTTAGATATTTATCAATTAATAGATACATATTATCAGCTATTTAAAGAGACACTAAACCCACATTTTTTCTTTCATAATTCAGATAGAGCATGCAATTTTAAGCAACTTTCTAATTTACTCCTATTGTCGATTGTTCTTCGTTCTCTTGCTATCTTTATTTAACCCCTTAGTAACAGACCGTTTTTCAATTTTCTTACCATTAAAGTGATGGTAAACAATGACAGTTTCAAACATGCAGTCCTATAGTAAATCAAAATCGAAATGGACTTTCATTCATGAAATCTCTTATAATGCTGTTTTTTTAAAATATTTACTTTTATAATCCTCCAATTGACCCTCCGTTCCGCCGCCATTAATTATGAAAGTCAAGTTTTATTAATCTGCAATCAAAACCGAGGCCAGTCGGCGACTGTAAAAAACCTAACACGCCCCACGTTTGCAAAGTGCATGCTCTACATATTAGATTGCAGACTGATAGACTGAACGCATGCACAATTCGATCCGTGAAGACAGAGATGCCCATATGATAACATAGAGAGCGGGTGGATCCGCTCTATACTCAGACCAGGAAGTAATGCCGGGGGTGGAGCTAGCAACGATAAAGCTTGGTAATTAAAATCTTAATTAATAAACATACCTTTCACATAATAAAAAACCCACATAGTGATTTAGGTGCTACAGACATAAGGAATACGCCGGTAATTCCAAATTGCACTAAATTTACAATCACTTTAAGGACCAGGGCTGTTTTTACATTTCAGCTGTAATTTTCCTCTTACTCGTCTACTGTACCCACACATATTATATACAGTTTTTCTCCCCATTAAATGGACTTTCTAAAGATATCATTATTTTCATCATATCATATAATTTACTATAAAAAAAAGTATAAAATATGATGAATTTTTTTTAAAAAAACCATTTCTTTCTAAATTTGACCCCCAAAATCTGTTACACATGTACAACCACCAAAAAACACCCATGCTAAATAGTTTCTAAATTTTGTCCTGAGTTTAGAAATACCCAATGTTTACTCCTTAACCTCTTAAAGGACTGGGCAATTTAGACTAAAACTTCCTTAAAAGACCTGTGTATTTTTAGCCTTTTTGCTATCACTCCATTTAAACAGAAATAGAGCCTTTTTTATATTTACCTATCAAAACTATATATATATTTTTTTAGTAGACAATCCAAAGTATTGATCTAGGCCGATTTCGGTATATTTCATGCCACCATTTCACTGCCAAATGTGATCAAATAAAAAGAAATTGTTAACTTTTTCACAAACTTTAAGTTTCTCACTGAAATTATTTGCAAACAGCGTGTGCAATCATGGCACAAATGGTTGTAAATACTTCTCTGGGATCCCCTTTGTTCAGAAATAGCAGACATATATGGCTTTGGCATGCGCACCACACTTGTATTATTTACAGCAGTTAAGGGGTTAATTAGGTAAGTTGTAAAGTTAATTTTAGCTTTAGTGTAGAGATCCGCCTCCCACCTGACCCTTCCCACCCCCTGATCCCTCTCAAACAGCTCTCTTCCCTTCCCCACCCCCATTGATCACCCCTGTCTTAAATACTACTTAAATATGAAAATATAAGGATTTTTTTTAATAACATTTTTTTTTCTGAAACAGCTCTCTAAACCTCCCCCCTCTACCTATTAGCCGCCATCTTAGGTACTGGCAGCTGTCTGCCAGTATCCAGTTTGCAATAATTTATCCTATAATATAAAAGGCCAAGTGTGTTTGTCCGAAGCTGTCATGCGCAGTAGAGACTGCACGAGGACAAACACACCTGGCCTTCAACAAACTGACCTGGTCTGGCTGCTGGCAACTAATCCATGAAGGGGCAGAGCTGACCGGCCGGGAAGGGACGGAGCTGTGTCGTGAAGGGGGTGGAGCTGGGTGTGTAGGGGCAGAGTCTAAATATGACCGGGGCAGGGCCGGGAGCTGCCATGGCTGTCTGAGTGTCTGCATGAGAGAGAGAGCAGCACAAGAGGGGGAGAGAGAACAAAAGAGAGGGGTGAGAGAGAGCAAAAGAGAAGGGTGAGAGAGAGCAAAAAAGAGGGGTGAGAGAGAGCAATAGAGAGGGGGGAGACAGAGAGAGCAAAAGAGAGGGGGGAGACAGAGAGAGCAAAAGAGAGGGGGGAGACAGAGAGAGCAAAAGAGAGGGGAGAGAGAGCAAAAGAGAGGGGGTGAGAGAGCAATCAAAAGAGGGGGAGAGAGCAAAAAAGAGGGGGAGAGAGAGCAAAAGAGAGAGGGAGGGAGAGAGAGAGAGAGAGAGCAAACGAGAGGGGGGAGAGAGAGAGCAAAAGAGAGGGGGGAGAGAGAGAGAGCAAAAGAGAGGGGAGAGAGAGAGAGAGCAAAAGAGAGGGGGAGAGAGACCAAAAGAGAGGAGGGAGAGAGCAAGCAAAAGAGAGGGTGAGAGAGAGCAGGCAAAAGAGAAGGTGAGAGAGTGCAAAAGAGAGGGGGAGAGAAAGAGCAAAAGAGAGGGGGAGAGAGAGCAAAATAGAGGAGAAGAAGAGCAAAAGAGAAGAGGGGAGAGAGAGCAATAAAAATGAGAGAGAGAGAGCAAAAGAGAGGGGGGAGAGCGCAAAACAGAAGGGGGGGAGAGAGAGAGAGCAAAAGAGAGGGGGGAGAGAGAGAGTAAAAGAGAGGGGGAGAAAGAGAGAGAGCAAAAGAGAGGGGGGATAGAGAGAGCAAAAGAGAGGGGGAAGAGAGAGAGCAAAAGAAAGGGGAGAGAAAGAGCAAAAGAGAGGGGGGAGAAATAGAGCAAAAGAGAGGTGGGAGAGAGAGTGCAAAAGAGACAGGAGAGAGCGCAAAATAGAGGGGGAAGAGAGAGAGCAAGAGTGGGTTGAGAGAGAAAGAGCAAAAGAGAGGGGGAGAGAGAGAGCAAAAAAGAGGGGGAGAGAGAGAGCAAAAGAGAGGGGGAGAGAGCAAAAGAGAGGGGGAGAGAGAGAGAGAGAGCAAAAGAGAGGGTGGAGAGAGTGAGCAAAAGAGGGGGGGAGAGAGAGCGAAAAAGAGAGGGGGGGAGAGAGAGAGCAAAAGAGAGGGGTGAGAGAGAGACCAAAAGAGAAGGGGGAGAGAGAGCAAGCAAAAGAGAGGGTGAGAGAGAGAGCGGGCAAAAGAGAAGGTGAGAGAGAGAGTGCAAAAGAGAGGGGGGAGAGAGAGAGCAAAAGAGAGGAGAGAAAGCGCAAAAGAGAGGGGGAGAGAGAGCAAAAGTGAGGGGGAGAAAGAACAAAAGAGAGGGGGAGAGAGCAAAAGAGAGGGGGGGGGGAGTGAGCAAAAGAGAGGGGGGAGAGAGCAAAAGAGAAGGGAGGAGAGAGAGAGCAACAGAGAGGGGGAGAGAGAGCAAAAGAGAGGGGGGAGGAGAGAGAGAGCAAAAGAGAGGGGGGAGAGAGAGAGAGCAAAAGAGAGGATGGAGAGAGAGAGAGCAAAAGAGAAGGGGGAGAGAGAGAGATATTTTAACAAATAAACCATCATCATTTTTTTTCTGTAGTGTAGCTGCCCCCCTCATTTCCCTCCCCACTTCCAGATTGCTTTCCCACCCTATTTACCCTTTTGCACTATAGGAGCCCCCTCTCCCTCCTTTCCCCTCCCTTCTTCCCCCTCACTGACACTCTACCTATTTTTTTCTGTAGCGTAGAATAAGCACCAATAAGCAAGCTAAACCCAGGTTCTGAGCCTAAGTTTTAAAATCCTGCTTTTTAAATAAAGATAGCAAGAGAATGAAGAAAAATTGATAATAGGAGTAAATTAGAAAGTTGCTTAAAATTGCATGTTCTATCTGAATAATTGAATAAAAAAATGTGGGTTTAGTATCCCTTTAAATAGCAATTCATACTGCTGTAGATCATTACCTCACGAAGGAGGAACAACACAAAGACTGGGGATAACACAGATCCTAGCATGACATCCACACATTTTTGTAATATGACAGAAATGACCAAGGATGCCTACTATAATCAGAAGATATAGTTTCCACACCTTGAGACTGACACATAGTTAATAGTAGTTCCTACATAGTTTATAAATGGTGCTAAGTACCACCTTGTTACCTGTAAGAGAAATAAATGCATCTCTGTAGTATCTCAAAATAACATGGTCACTGAAAATACTGAAATAAAGCCCCATCCTGATACAGATTTATTTGTGTTGGAAGAAGTATTACGAGGGCTATTGGTGTTAAAGGACCAGTAAATACAGTAGATTTGCATAATAAATGCATACATGATAAAAAGACAATGCTGCCGTGGATCCACATACAATGCCCTAATTTATAAAAAAAGTAAAAAACACGCACGTCAAGTACGGTGCGATGAGCATCGGACTGTTGTCAACTAACAGTCATCGATGTTGCAGTTATTCTGTTTTTTTATTCTGTTTTTTTCCCAACTTTATTTATACCATTTCATTACTGTCCATAAACAAGAACATTTCTCTAAAGCTAATCTTTATTTTTCCATATGTTAATGTCCAAGAAATAGCTTGATTTATACCTCAACAAACAATATCTCATAGAAAGTTATTTTTAAATGTATGTTATATGATACTTTCACATAAATTATTATGTATTTGTATTTGAAAAAGTAATTATATGCTTTTATCTAATGTTTTTTTCTATAAATGATTACTAATGCTAGCATTTGTACATATATCTTTGCACATACTTGTATATATATATATATATATGTGTGTGCGTGTGTGTGTGCATGGGTTATGTCAGAAATCTTTAGCAAACATATTTGCTGCTCTATCTGAATCATGAAAGTTTAATTTTGACTTGAGTGTCCCTTTAAGAGTAACTAGATGTAAAGGGTGATGGCGTCTCCAGTAAATTAATTTATGTAAGAACTTACCTGATAAATTAATTTCTTTTATATTGGTAAGAGTCCATGAACTAGTAACGTATGGGATATACATTCCTACCAGGAGGGGCAAAGTTTCCCAAACCTCAAAATGCCTATAAATACACCCCTCACCACACCCACAAATCAGTTTAACGAATAGCCAAGAAGTGAGGTGATAAAATAAGTAAATGAGTAAAAAAGCATACAAAAAGAGGAACTGGAATATAATTGTGCTTTTATACAAAAAATCATAACCACTATAAGAAAAGGGTGGGCCTCATGGACTCTTGCCAATATGAAAGAAATGAATTTATCAGGTAAGTTCTTACATAAATTATGTTTTCTTTCATGTAATTGGCAAGAGTCCATGAGCTAGTGACGTCTGGGATAGAAATACCCAAGATGTAGAAGTCCACAGAATAGTCTCTAGAGAGGGAGGGATAACATAAAAACAGCTATTTCCGCTGAAAAAAAAAATAAAATCCATCAAAAAATAAGTCTCTCATAAATTTCTCAAATTTTCAAGAAAAAAACTTAAATCATAAGCAGAAGAATCAAACTGAGACAGCTGCCTGAAGAATTATTCTACCAAAGACTGCTTCATAAGAAGCAAATACATCAAAATGGTAAAATTTAGTAAATGTATGCAAAGAAGACCAAGTTGCTGCTTTGCAAATCTGATCAACCTATGCTTCATTCTTAAAAGCCCAAGAAGTAGCAACTGATCTAGTAGAATGAGCTGTAATTCTCGGAGGCGGAGACTGTCCCGCCTCCAAATAAGCCTTGTGAATAAAAAGCTTTAACCAAGATGCCAAAGAAATGGCAGAGGCTTTCTGACCTTTCCTAGGACCAGAAAAAAACAACAACAAATAGACTAGAAGTCTTCGTAAAAATCTTTAGTAGCTTCGCCATAATATTTCAAAGCTCTTACAACATCTAAAGAATGTAAAGCTCTTTCAAGAGCATTCTTAGGATTAGGACACAAAGAAGGAACAACAATTTCCCTACTAATGTTGTTAAAATTCACAACTTTAGGCAAAAATTTAAATGAAGTCCGCAAAACAGCTTTATCCTGATGGAAAATCAGAAAAGGAGACTCACAAGAGAGAGCAGACAATTCGGAAACTCTTCTAGCTGAAGAGATAGCCAAAAGGAACAACACTTTCCAAGAAAGTAGTTTAATATCCAAAGAATGCATAGGCTCAAAATGAGGATCCTGCAAAGCCTTCAAAACCAAATTAAGACTCCAAGGAGGAGAGATTTATTTAATAACAGGCTTGATAGGAACCAAAGCCTGAACAAAACAGTGAACATCAGGAAGCTTAGCAATCTTTCTATGAAATAAAACAGAAAGAGCAGAGATTTGTCCCTTCAAAGTACTTGCAGACAAACCTTTATCCAAACCATCCTGAAGAAACTGTAAAATTCTAGGAATTCTAAAAGAATGCCAAGAGAATTTATGAGAAGAACTCCATGAAATATAGGTTTTCCAAACCCGATAATAAATCTTCCTTGAAACAGACTTACGAGCCTGTAGCAATGTATTAATCACTGAGTCAGAGAAACCTCTATGACTAAGCACTAAGCGTTCAATTTCCATACCTTCAAATTTAGTGATTTGAGATCCTGATGGAAAAACAGTCCTTGAGACAGAAGGTCTGGCCTTAAAGGAAGTGACCAAGGTTGGCAACTGGACAAGATCCGCATACCAAAACCTGTGAGGCCATGCTTGTGCTATCAGAAACACATGCGATTGTTCCATTATGATCTTTGAAATCACCCTTGGAAGAAGAACTAGAGGCTGAAAAATATAAGCAAGTTGGTAAGACCAAGGAACTACTAACGCATCCACCATCTCCGCCTGAGGATCCCTGGACCTGGAAAGGTATCTGGGAAGTTTCCTGTTTAGATGGGAAGCCATCAGATCTATTTTTGGAAGACCCCACATCTGTACAATCTGAAAAAACACATCTGGATGGAGAGACCACTCCCCCGGATGCAAAGTCTGACGGCTGAGATAATCCGCTTCATAATTGTCTACACCTGGGATATGAATCGCAAAAAATTGGATTCCGCCCAAGAAAGTATCCTTGATACTTCTTTCATTTCCCAAAGACTGCGAGTCCCTCCCTGATGATTGACATATGCCACAGTTGTCATATTGTCTGTCTGAAAGTGAATGAAAAGTTCTCTCTTTAATAGAGGTCAAGCATGAAGAGCTCTGAAGATAGCACGGAATTCTAAAATATTGATTGGTAACCTCGCCTCTTGAGGTTTCTAAACCCCTTGTGCTGTCAGAGACCCCCAGACAACTCCCCAACCTGTAAGACTTGCATCTGTTAAGATCACAGTCCAGGAAGGATGAACAAAAGAGGCCCCTTGAATAATCCGATGATGGTCCAACCACCAGGACAGAGAGGTTTGAATGTTGGGATTTAAGTATATCAATTGTGATATCCGAGTATAATCCCTGCACGATTGATTCAGTATGCAAAGCTGCAGAGGTCTCATATGAAAACGAGCAAACGGGATCGCGTCTGATGCTGCAGTCATGAGCCCTAAAATTTCCATGCACATAGTCACTAAAGGGAATGACTGAGACTGAAGGTTTAGACAGGCTGAAACCAATTTCATTTGTCTCTTGTCTGTTAAAGACAGATTCATGGACACTGAATCTATCTGGAAACCTAAAAAGGTGACCCTTGTTTGAGGAATCAAGAAACTCTTTGGTAAATTGATCCTCCAACCATGTCTTTGAAGAAACAACACTAGTTGATTCGTGTGAGATTCTGCCAAATGTAAAGACTGAGCTAGTACCAAGATATCGTCCAAATAAGGAAACACTGCAATACCCTGCTCTCTGATTACAGATAGAAGGGCACTTTGGAGGTGTCGCAAGGCCAAATGGAAGAGCGACAAATTGGTAATGCTTGTCTAGAAAACCATAATTTATGTAAGAACTTACCTGATAAATTAATTTGTTTCATATTAGCAAGAGTCCATGTGCTAGTGACGTATGGGATATACATTCCTACCAGGAGGGGCAAAGTTTCCCAAACCTCAAAATGTCTATAAATACACCCCTCACCACACCCACAATTCAGTTTAACGAATAGCCAAGAAGTGGGGTGATAAGAAAGGAGCAAAAGCATCAAAAATAAGGAATTGGAATAATTGTGCTTTATACAAAAAAATCATAACCACCACAAAAAGGGTGGGTCTCATGGACTCTTGCTAATATGAAAGAAATGAATTTATCAGGTAAGTTCTTACATAAATTATGTTTTCTTTCATGTAATTAGCAAGAGTCCATGAGCTAGTGACGTATGGGATAGCAGATACCCAAGATGTGGAACTTCCACGCAAGAGTCACTGGAGAGGGAGGGATAAAATAAAGACAGCCAATTCCGCTGAAAAAATAATCCACAACCCAAATCAAAAGTTTTAATCTTAATAATGAAAAAAACTGAAATCATAAGCAGAAGAATCAAACTGAAAAAGCTGCCTGAAGTACTTTTCTACCAAAAACTGCTTCAGAAGAAGAGAACACATCAAAATGGTAGAATTTAGTAAAAGTATGCAAAGAAGACCAAGTTGCTGCTTTGCAAATCTGATCAACAGAAGCTTCATTCCTAAAAGCCCAGGAAGTAGAAACTGACCTAGTAGAATGAGCCGTAATCCTTTGAGGCGGGGACTTACCCGACTCCACATAAGCATGATGAATCAAAGACTTTAACCAAGACGCCAAAGAAATGGCAGAAGCTTTCTGACCTTTCCTGGAACCAGAAAAGATAACAAATAGACTAGAAGTCTTTCTAAAATCTTTAGTAGCTTCAACATAATATGTTAAAGCTCTTACTACATCCAAAGAATGTAAAGATCTCTCCTTTGAATTCTTAGGATTAGGACACAATGAAGGGACAACAATTTCTCTACTAATGTTGTTAGAATTCACAACCTTAGGTAAAAATTGAAATGAAGTCCGCAACAACGCCTTATCCTGATGAAAAATCAGAAAAGGAGATTCACAAGAAAGAGCAGATAACTCAGAAACTCTTCTAGCAGAAGAGATGGCCAAAAGGAACAAAACTTTCCAAGAAAGTAATTTAATATCCAGAGTATGCATAGGTTCAAACAGAGGAGCCTGTAAAGCCCTCAGAACCAAATTAAGACTCCAAGGAGGAGAGATTGACTTAATGACAGGCTTGATACGAACCAAAGCCTGTACAAAACAATGAATATCAGGAAGATTAGCAATATTTCTGTGAAAAAGAACAGAAAGAGCAGAGATTTGTCCTTTCAAAGAACTTGCAAATAAACCTTTATCCAAACCATCCTGAAGAAACTGTAAAATTCTAGGAATTCTAAAAGAATGCCAGGAGAACTTATGAGAAGAACACCAAGAAATGTAAGTCTTCCAGACTCGATAATAAATCTTCCTAGACATAGATTTACGAGCCTGTATCATAGTATTAATTATTGAGTCAGAGAAACCTCTATGACTAAGAATCAAGCGTTCAATTTCCATACCTTCAAATTTAATGATTTGAGATCCTGATGGAAAAATGGGCCTTGAGATAGAAGGTCTGGTCTTAACGGAAGTGTCCAAGGTTGGCAACTGACCATCCGAATGAGATCCGCATACCAAAACCTGTGAGGCCATGCTGGAGCCACCAGCAGTACAAACGAACGTTCCATTAGAATCTTGGAAATCACTCTTGGAAGAAGAACTAGAGGCGGAAAGATATAGGCAGGATGATAATTCCAAGGAAGCGACAACACGTCCACTGCTTCCACCTGAGGATCCCTGGATCTGGAC
Organism: Bombina bombina; assembly: GCF_027579735.1. Lineage (NCBI taxonomy): Eukaryota > Metazoa > Chordata > Amphibia > Anura > Bombinatoridae > Bombina > Bombina bombina. The sequence goes on along the minus strand of NC_069501.1, from coordinate 549,001,020 downwards.
AGATACCTGGGAAGTTTCTTGTTTAGATGAGAGGCCATCAGATCTATTTCTGGAAGTCCCCAGATTTGAACAATCTGAAGAAATACCTCTGGGTGAAGAGACCATTCGCCCGGATGAAATGTCTGGCGACTGAGATAATCTGCTTCCCAATTGTCTACACCTGGGATGTGAACCGCAGAATTTAGACAGGAGCTGGATTCTGCCCATACAAGTATCTGAGATACTTCTTTCATAGCTTGAGGACTGTGAGTCCCACCCTGATGATTGACATACGCCACGGTTGTGACATTGTCCGTCTGAAAACAAATAAACGATTCTCTCTTCAGAAGAGGCCAAAACTGAAGAGCTCTGAAAATCGCAAGGAGTTCCAAAATGTTGATTGGTAATCTCGCCTCCTGAGATTCCCAAACCCCCTGCGCTGTCAGAGATCCCCATACAGCTCCCCAACCTGAAAGACTCGCATCTGTTGAGATCACAGTCCAGGTTGGGCGAACAAAAGAGGCCCCTTGAATTAAACGATGGTGATCCAACCACCAAGTCAGAGAAGACCGAACACTGGGATTTAAGGATATTATTTGTGATATCCTTGAATAATCCCTGCACCACTGGTTCAGCATACAAAGCTGAAGAGGTCTCATGTGAAAACGAGCAAAGGGGATCGCGTCCAATGCAGCAGTCATGAGACCTAGAATTTCCATGCAATAAGCTACCGAAGGGAATGACTGAGACTGAAGGCTTCGACAAGCTGAAACCAACTTCAGACGTCTTTTCTCTGTTAGAGACCAGGTCATGGACACTGAATCTATTTTAAAGCCCAAAAAGGTTACCTTTGTCTGAGGAATCAAAGAACTCTTTGGTAAATTGATCCTCCAAACATGTTTTTGAAGAAACAACACAAGTTGATTCGTATGAGATTCTGCAGAATGTAAAGACTGAGCAAGTACCAAGATATCGTCCAAATAAGGAAATACCGCAATACCCTGTTCTCTGATTACAGAGAGAAGGGCACCGAGAACCTTTGAAAAGATCCTTGGAGCTGTTGCTAGGCCAAACGGAAGGGCAACAAACTGGTAATGCTTGTCTAGAAAAGAGAATCTCAGAAACTGATAGTGATCTGGATGAATTGGAATATGAAGATATGCATCCTGTAAATCTATTTTGGACATATAATGCCCTTGCTGAACAAAAGGCAGAATAGTCCTTATAGTCACCATTTTGAATGTTGGTATTCTTACATAACGATTCAATATTTTTAGATCCAGAACTGGTCTGAAGGAATTCTCCTTCTTTGGTACAATGAATAGATTTGAGTAAAACCCCAGACCCCGTTCCAGAACTGGAACTGGTACAATTACCCCAGCCAACTCTAGATCTGAAACACATTTCAGAAATGCCTGAGCCTTCACTGGGCTTACTGGAATGTGAGAGAGAAAAAATCTTTTCACAGGAGGTCTTATCTTGAAACCTATTCTGTATCCTTGAGAAACAATGTTCTGAATCCAAAGACTGTGAATCGAATTGATCCAAACATCTTTGAAAAATCGTAACCTGCCCCCTACCAGCTGTGCTGGAATGAGGGCCGCACCTTCATGCGGATTTAGGAGCTGGTTTTGACTTTCTGAAAGGCTTGGATTTATTCCAGACTGGAGAGGGTTTCCAAACGGAAACCGTTCCTTTAGGGGAAGGGTCAGGCTTCTGTTCTTTATTCTGACGAAAGGAACGAAAACGATTAGCAGCCCTGTATTTACCTTTAGATTTTTTGTCCTGAGGCAAAAAGGTTCCTTTCCCCCCAGTAACAGTTGAAATAATAGAATCCAACTGTAAACCAAATAATTTATTACCTTGGAAAGAAAGAGAAAGCAAAGTTGACTTAGAAGTCATATCTGCATTCCAAGATTTAAGCCATAAAGCTCTTCTAGCTAAGATAGCTAAAGACATATACCTGACATCAATTCTAATTATATCAAAAATGGCATCACAAATAAAGTTATTAGCATGTTGAAGAAGTTTAACAATGCTATAAGCATTATGGTCTGACACTTGTTGCGCTAAATCCTCCAACCAGAAAGTTGAAGCTGCAGCAACATCAGCCAAAGAAATAGCAGGTCTAAGAAGATTACCTGAACATAAATAAGCTCTCCTTAGAAAGGATTCAAGCTTCCTGTCTAAAGGATCCTTAAAGGAAGTACTATCCGCCGTAGGAATAGTAGTACGTTTAGCAAGAGTAGAAATAGCCCCATCAACTTTAGGGATTTTATCCCAAAACTCTAATCTATCAGATGGCACAGGGTACAATTTCCTAAACCTTTGAGAAGGAGTAAATGAAGTACCCAGACTATTCCATTCCCTAGAAATTACTTCTGAAATAGCATCAGGAACTGGAAAAACTTCAGGAATAACTACATGAGGTTTGAAAACCGAATTTAAACGCTTAGTAGATTTAGTATCAAGAGGACTAGACTCCTCCATATCTAATGCAATTAACACTTCTTTAAGTAAAGAACGAATAAACTCCATCTTAAATAAATATGAAGATTTATCAGTGTCAATATCTGAGGCAGAATCTTCTGAACCAGATAGATCCTCATCAGAAACAGATAAGTCAGAATGATGACGGTCACTTAAAAATTCATCTGAAATATGAGAAATTTTAAAAGACCTTTTACGCTTACTGGAAGGAGGAATAACAGACAGAGCCTTCCTAATAGATTTAGAAACAAATTCTTTTACATTAACAGGGACATCCTGAACATTAGATGTTGAAGGAACAACAACAGGTAATGGATTATTACTAATGGAAATACAATCTGCATTAGAAAGTTCATCATGACAATTATCACAAACAACAGATGGAGGAAGAGTTACCAAAAGTTTACAGCAGATGCACTTAACTTTGGTAGAACCAGCATCAGGCAGCGTCTTTCCAGAAGTAGATTCTGATCCAGGGTCATGTTGAGACATCTTGCAATATGTAATAGAAATGGGAAAAAATGCCAAATGAACAAGCCTCTAGCAACCAGAAGCAATGAAAAAATGAGACTGAAATAATGTGAAAAAAAGGTGGAGACAAGAATGACGCCCACATTTTTTTGGCGCCAAAAATGACGCCCACATTATTGGCGCCAAGTACAATGCCCATATTTTCTGACGCCAAGTATGACGCCACATCCTGTGACGCCAAAAAAAATGACGCCCACAATTTTGGCACAAAAAAAACGTCTGAACGTCAAATATGACGCAACCATACGCAAACTTCTGGCGTCAATTAGGGCGCCGGAAATGACAAAATTTTTGCGCCAAAAATGACGCAATAAATTGAAGCATTTTCAACCCCCTGCGAGCCTAACAGCCCACAGGGAAAAAAAGTCAATTGAAAAAATTCTTTTAAGGTAAGAAAAAAATATTTCATATGCATTATCCCAAATAATGAAACTGACTGTCTGAAATAAGGAATACTGATTATCCTGAATCATGGCAAATATAAGTTTAAACACATATATTTAGAACTTTACATATAAAGTGCCCAACCATAGCTTAGAGTGTCATAAAAAATAAGACTTACTTACCCTACGACACTCATCTACATATAGTAGACAGCCAAACCAGTACTGAAACGAGAATCAGTAGAGGTAATGGTATATAAGAGTATATCGTCGATCTGAAAAGGGAGGTAAGAGATGAATCTCTACGACCGATAACAGAGAACCTATGAAATAGATCCCGTAGAAGAAGACCATTGAATTCAAATAGGCAATACTCTCTTCACATCCCTCTGACATTCACTGCACTCTGAGAGGAAAACCAGGCTCCAGTCTGCTGCGAAGCGCATATCAACGTAGAATCTAGCACAAACTTACTTCACCACCTCCATGGGAGGCAAAGTTTGTAAAAACTGAATTGTGGGTGTGGTGAGGGGTGTATTTATAGGCATTTTGAGGTTTGGGAAACTTTGCCTCTCCTAGTAGGAATGTATATCCCATACGTCACTAGCTCATGGACTCTTGCTAATTACATGAAAGAAAGAGAATCTCAGAAACCGATAATGGTCTCGATGAATCGGAATATGAAGATATGCATCCTGTAAGTCTATTGTGGACTTATAATGACCTTACTGAACAAAAGGCAAAATAGTCCTTATAGTCATTATCTTGAAAGTTGGGGCCCTTACAAAACTATTCAAAAACTTCAGATCCAGAACTGGTCTGAATGAATATTCTTTCTTTGGGACAAGGAATAGATTTGAATAAAACCCCAGACCCTGTTCCTGAAGCAGAACTGGTATAATTACCCCTGAAAGCTCCATATCTAAAACACACTTCAGAAAAGCCTGAGCTTTCACAGGATTTGTTGGAACATGAGAGAGAAAGAATCTTCTCACAGGAGATCTTACTCTGAAACCTATTCAATACCCTTGAGAGACAATGCTCTGAATCCACTGATTTTGAACAGAATCTGCCCAAATGTCTTGAAATAATTTAAATCTGCCCCCCACCAGCTGAACTGGATTAAGGACAGTACCTTCATGCAGACTTGGGGGCTGGCTTTGGTTTCTTAAAAGGCTTGGATTTATTCCAACTTGAAGATGGCTTCCAATTGGAACCAGAGTCTTTAGGGGAAGGAGTGGTTTTGTTTTCTATTCTGACGAAAGGAACGAAAACAATTAGAAGCTTTAGATTTACCCTTAGATTTTCTATCTTGAGGCAAAAAAACTTCCTTCCCCCCAGTGATAGTGGAAATAATAGAAAACAACTGGGAACCAAATAAATTATTACCCTGGAAAGATAGAGATAGTAATCTAGATTTAGATACCATGTCAGCATTCCATGATTTGAGCCAAAAAGGTTTTTCTAGCTAAAATAGCTAAAGACATAGATTTAACATCAATTTTGATTATATCAAAAATATAATCACAGATGAAATGATTAGCATGTTGAAGCAAACGAACAATGCTAGACAAATCAGGATCTGTTTCCTGTTGTGCTAAGCTATTCAACCAAAAAGTTGATGAAGCCGCAACATCAGCCATAGAAATGGCAGGCTTGAGAATATAGCCAGAATATAAATAAGCTTTCCTTAGATAAGATTCAATTTTCCTATCTAAAGGATCCTTAAAAGAAGTACTATCTTCCATAGGAATAGTAGTACGTTTGGCAAGAGTAGAAATAGCCCCATCAACCTTAGGGAAAACTCTAATTTAGCCACTGGCAAAGGGTACAACCTTTTAAACCTAGTAGAAGGAAATAAAGAAGAACCAGGCTTATTCCATTCCTTAGCAATCACATCAGAAATAGCATCAGGAACAGGGAAAACCTCAGGAGTAATCACAGGAGGTTTATAAACATATTTTAAATGTTTACTGGTTTTGTTATAAAGAGGACCAGACTCCTCAATATCCAAAGTAACCAATACTTCTTTCAACAAAGAACGAATATACGCAATCTTAAAAAGATAAGTAGGGGCAGAGCCAACTAGCAACCTAGATGGTCGCATGATATGAGAGCTCTGCACTACAAATAATCAAAAATGCCTTATTAGCAACTAAAAAGCCATAAAAAAATATATTTAGTGAAGTGGATACTGCTTAGCAGGGACTTGTGCATACTGGGTGGCTGATTTCGAGTCAGAAGAGCTGAGTACCTACATCGGAGCAGGCTGCAAGGCACGACAATTTAACGCCATTGATGACTGTCTGTATACTCAGCGTGGTTATCCACAGTGGCAAGTACAACTTTCTGACAGCTGCGATATAGTACAGCTTGGGTCAGCAGGAAGAGCTGTGATTCATTATATACCAAGAACACTGAAATTCAGTCAGCGCAGAAATACCCCAATTGCAGGAAGCCATCATGCTACTAGCCACGTGGAAGGAGGAAATCATGCAGATTCTGCAGATGCACTTCTTGTGGTTGGAGCACTCGATGCTGGAAGCCTTTGGGACTGTTCTCATAGACGGAGTGACAAATATGCCTCAAGTAACTACAACTACAGCAGAGGAAAACTCAGCGCCATTAGTGACAGATGGCACTAACCACGTGGCTGCTCCCCATGGTGGGGACAACTCTTATGACCAACATGACATGGTATTAGCCGTGAATGAAAACCCACAGTATGCTGGTGAGATAGCTGATGGGGTTCATCATGATCTGCAATTAGGCTTGGTCCTGACACAGGTCGCATTTAATGTGGTGAGACCCATGAAACTACCATTAAGACATTGACTTTTTGCTGCCAATATACCCCTAAGGCCCTGTTTTATAACTCCTTGGTTGACAGGAGGTTGCTTGTGGGTCCTTCAGTCTTAATCGAGAGGCTAGGGGTGGGCTAAGTTGGAATTTTGGGGTATACCTAGAGCAACTCCCTCACATTCAGGTTATCCCAGACTTTTAACACACTGCTCTGGCTTCTTTATTTGTACTTCCCTTCGGAACTGCTCGATGCTCTCTACTGACTGGATAACATTTATGCAGCACACTACAGACCTCCCATATTCACTTACTCCTTGCATTTTCTGTTAACCCACGTAACATATTATATGTGCACCTTTGTGCTCTTACTCTACCTGGATATGTTATTTCGCTACTCTGGCCTCTGTTGGCAGACCATGCTTCTGCCTGCTCAGTTTAAGGTTAATTATCATAATAACCTTCTCTGTTTTTTGTTTCCACCCTACTTATCACTGTTGTTTTTAGTTTACTGGCACTACTGTTGAGTCCTGCTTATAGAATTGTATGTTTACATTGTTTGATCATCTTTGTCATTTATGCAGTGGGGCTAGTCATTAAACAAGGTACACTACCCAGTACTGAGCATAGTGGGCAGGCTGACTTTCTTGGGATTAAACCATGTCCTGCTATAACTCCTGTTTGAATGTCTTTTACATAGGGGCACTCAGTCTCCAGCTATATATTATTGGAATTAGTTGCCACTGATTGTTCTTCTTAATATTATACCCTCATCTCATGTCCGGTTTTAAAGATCTTATGTATAGGTACCACCATCTAAAATGCTAAATTCTACACGTAGTAGTGTAATAAAGAGCACTTATATAATTAATATTTACCGATGCTTAAACTAAAGAGGTCACCTGTATATTGTGCTAAGAGTATTTCCAGCTTAAGCCTTCATAGTTGATAGAGGACCAAAAGGACAAATAAAGATGGCAACAGACTAGCAGATGTACCTGAGCTCGCATTTCTATGCTGACTATGCCCCACCTTTATATTTTTTATATTTTATATATTATATGTTGTTCTTTATATGTGAAACTTCAAACCGTGTATGTGTGCATATGGGTATGTATACAGTGTGTATGTAAGTAACGCAAGGTAGTTATATATTTATTTATTAGATTGGGGAAGACAGATCAGACAAGAGGATATATGTTATTCTTCTATAATATGACTATAGCAATTAATACAGATCTAGGAATAGGGTATTGTATGCATCTTTAGTTAAACATTGTTGAAAGCTGGTGCTATCCCAAGGGCCCTGGATGGCATAAAGTTTTGTGATTTCTATATACTTAGTCTATTCTCACCTCCCATCTCCTAAAAGTAGTCATGTTGTCATAGATCGCTTCCCCTTGCTTACCTCACACATAAAGACTTTGTATAATCTCAACATCTTCCCCCTGGTAACTCATATGCACATGAGACTTTATATATGGTCATGTCGCCCTGTAATGCCAAAGCCTGTCTACTTAACATATGCTACCTGCTACACCTAAATAACTACCTACCCCCCCCCCAATCCGTAATGAGTCTCCTAGATTAGGAGAACTACCTATGCGGTTTCTCTTACCTATACTGCAACCCTTACCACTCTTTAAATTTTAATAGCAACCTTTATATTTTATTATCATGTTGACCTTATCTTCCCCACCCACTCTAGCAAGACTGGTTAGCATTACTTACAAGCTGAGCCTAAAGTAACTAATATAAGCAGAGGTTCATTTGTGGAGAAATAATTGTGACCTTTTTCTGTCGTACACATACTGTACCTTTGTATTTTGACTGGCTTCAAATCAGATATACTTCTGGATACACACCCTATCTAGGAGATTGAGAACCTTATTGGTGTACTAAGCAATTTTTTTCTTTTTATGATCTTCACTGTATGTCATATTAATATTCTCTGCATATGTTCTATTTTATATTTTGTACCTTGATCTCTTATGACTGTAAGTTACTTATGAATCTGTAATACTACCGCTTGATGACATATGCTACTTGTATACTCTTTTGAACCTCAATAAAAATTAAAATGTAAAAAAAAAAAAGATAAGTAGATTTATCAATGTAAATGTCTGAGGTAGGATCTTCTGAACCAGAGAGATCCTCATCAGAGGAGCATATTTCAGTATGTTGTCGGTCATTACAAAATTTATCAGTTTTATGAGAAGTTTTAAAAGACCTTTTACGTTTATTAGAAGGCGGAATAGCAGACATAGCCTTCTGTATTGCATCAACAATATAATTTTTTGTATCAACAGGGATATCATGTACTTTAGATGTTGAGGGAACAACAGATACTGTACTAGTACTGATAGAAACATTTTCGGCATGCAAAAGCTTATCATGACAACTGTTACATACTACAGCGGGAGATATAATCTCCACTAGCTTACAACATATACACTTAGCTTTGGTAGAACTGTGTTCAGGCAGCATGGTTCCTACAGTAGCTTCTGAGACAGGATCAGATTGAGACATCTTGCAAAATGTAAAAGAAAAAATAATATTTAGACAAAACATTCAATTTCCTCATATAGCCGTTTCAGGAATGGGGAAAAATGCAAACAGCATAGCCCTCTGAGCAAAAAGAAGGCAAGAAGCATATAGGAAGTGGGGTAAAATAAAAACATTTTTTTTGGCGCCAAGTATGACGCACAACGGAAAATTAAGTAGAATTTTTTTTGGGGGGCGCCAACAAACATCCGGAAATGACGCAACTCGCGTCTTGACCGACGCAACTTGGTGCCAAACAACCTGGCGTCAACAAAGATGCAGGAAATTACGAACTTGCGTCATCATAGACGCACATTCAAAAAATCTTGCGCCAAGAATGACGCAATAAATTACAGCATTTTGCGACCTTGTGAGCCTAATTTTGCCCGCAAAATTAAAGAAAAACAAGTCTATTTGAAAAAGAGACTATACCCCAGGTAAGAAAATAAAATTCCTAAAACATGATTCCCGTACTGAAACTGATAGTCTGCAAAGGGAAATATACATAGACCTGACTCATGGCAAATATAATTAAAAAACATATATTTAAAAATTTATATTAATACATAAAGCAACAAACCATAGCTGAGAGTGTCTTAAATAATGATACATACTTACCGAAAGACACCCATCCACATATAGCAGATAGCCAAACCAGTACTGAAAGCTATCAGCAGAGGTAATGGTATATAAGAGTATATCGTCGATCTGAAAAGGGAGGTAGGAGATGAATCTCTACGACCGATAACAGAGAACCCTTGAAAAGATTTCCTGTGAGAGAAATCATAAAAATCAATAGGTGATACTTTCTTCACATCCCTCTGACAAACACTGTACTCTGATAGGAATTGGGCTTCAATATGCTAAGAAGCATAGAAGAAAAATTAAGCACAAACCTACTTCACCACCTCCATAGGAGGCAAAGTTTGTAAAACTGAATTGTGGGTGTGGTGAGGGGTGTTTTTATAGGCATTTTGAGGTTTGTGAAACTTTGCCCCTCCTGGTAGGATTGTATATCCCATACGTCACTAGCTCATGGACTCTTGCCAATTACATGAAAGAAAGTGTATTGGTGACAATCAGGGTAGGGTAAGCACTGTTGAATGTAGTACATCAATGAATATTAACAAATTTTTTTTACATTAAATTAATCCAAGGGAGCAGTGTGTGTTAGTGCATGAAGAAATTGTAATGGCATTTTATGTATTTATGTATTACCTATTGGTGTGTATAAGACATTTGTCTTCTCTTCTTCAGTACCAGAGAAAATTTCGACCGAGATGTCTCCAGAGGGTGAGTATTTATTAATTGAAAATGGGAAGAGCTTAGTAATTTGGGTGCATTTGAAATTGTGCAATTGTGTTTTTTTTTTACAAATATACAATTACTAGTAATACTGAGAAATAAATAAATAAATATATATGGACATGAATTCAAAATTCATAATTCAGATAGAACATACAAATTTAAAATAAAGTTTCTAAATTACTTCCATTAAAATTTTTCCTTCATTCCCTTGCTATTCTTTGTTGAAGATCATACCTAGGTAGGATGCACATGTCTAGAGCAGTATATGGCAGCAAACACTGACACCATCTGGTGTTCTTGCAAATGTATACTATTGTTGAAAATAGACTTGCAAAACTGCTTCCATACAGTGATTCCACAAGCACAATCTTGAGCATTTCTAACTGATTTTCAACAAAGAATCCCAAGGGAACAAAGTACATTTTATAAGAGAAGGAAACTGGAAACTCCAATGTTATATTACTTAAAGTTACACTGTACACTAGATTTTTCTTTGCATAAATGTTTTGTAGATGATCTATTTATATAGCCTATGTGGTAGTGTTTTTATAAAAAAATTATTGTTTTGCTTATTTTTTAAGAACATTCTGCTGATTTTCAGACTCCTAACCAAGCCCCACAGTGCCAGATGTATACACGCGTTTACAGACTCCTGCAGGCTCCTGTTTATGTAATCTGTCTTTTTAAATGCAGGGAAGGGGGGGAGGTAGGCAGTGTCTGCTCTTTTTGTTTACCCAGCTTCTTTCAGTGGGTGTCCCAGACAACCTCATCAACGGTGCTAAACTGGGAGCTTATAAAGTAAGTTTTTAAAAGGTTTTATACTGGATTTTTAGACCAGTATCTGTGCAGATTCTTCTTTATAGTAGTGTCTATTACATGCAATTATATGAAAATTGGTTACACTGTCCCTTAAATGCAGGCTGGATATTCTCTAAGAGTGGAAATATGATCAAGCTTTAATGAACAGACTGTATAGGATGTCATAGGACTGTAGACACTGCAAACTTATGGCTAGATTACCAGTTTTTGTCGGTAATGGTGTGCGGTGTTAACGAGCATTTTTTTCTCACTGCTCACTTAAGACAACGCTGGTATTCCAGGTTTTTTTAAACCCGGCGTTAGCCGCAAAAAAGTGAGCAGAGAGCAGAATTTAGCTCCACATCTCACCTCAATACCAGCGCTGATTATGGTAGCGGTGAGCTGGCAAAACGTACTTGTGCACGATTTCCCCATAGGAATCAATGGGGCAGAATCGGCTGAAAAAAACCCTAACACCTGCAAAAAAGCAGCGTTCAGCTTCTAACGCAGTCCCATTGATTCCTATGGGAAAATACATTTTATGTCTACACCCTAACATGAACCCCAAGTATTAACACCCCTAATCTTACACTTATTAACCCCTAATCTGCTGCTCCGGACACCGCCGCCACCTACATTATCCCTATGAACCCCTAATCTGCTGCCCCCAACATCGCCGACACCTACTTTTTATTTATTAACCCCTAATCTGCCGCCTCCAATGTCGCTGCCACCTAACTACACTTATTGACCCCTAATCTGCTGCTGCCGATATAATAAAGTTATTAACCCCTAAAATCTAAGTCTAACCCTAACCCTAACACCCCCTAACTTAAATATAATTTAAATACATCTAAATAAAATTCCTATCATTAACTAAATTATTCATATTTAAAACAAAATACTTACCTATAAAATAAACCCTAAGCTAGCTACAATATAACTAATAGTTACATTGTAGCTAGCTTACGGTTTATTTTTATTTTACAGGCAACTTTGTATTTATTTTAACTAGGTAGAATAGTTATTAAATAGTTATTAACTATTTAATAACTTCCTAGTTAAAATAAATACAAAAGTACCTGTAAAATAAAACCTAACCTATGTTACAATTACAACTAACACTACACTATAATTAAATTAATTCCCTTAACTAACTACAATTAAATAAAATAAACTAAAGTACAAAAAAAACACACTAAATTACAGAAAATAATAAAATAATTACAAGATTTTTAAACTAATTACACCTAATCTAATCCCAATAATAAAATAAAAAAGCCCCCCCAAAATAATAAAAATCCCTACCCTATACTAATTTACAAATAGCCCTTAAAAGGGCCTTTTGCGGGGCATTGTCCCAAAGTAATCAGCTCTATTACCTGTAAAAAAAAAAATACAATACCCCCCAACATTAAAACCCACCACCCACACACCCAACCCTACACTAAAACACACCCAATCCCCCCTTAATAAAACCTAACACTAACCCCTTGAAGATCACCCTACCTTGAGACCTCTTCACCCAGCTGGGCAGAAGTGGTCCTCCAGAGTGGCAGAAGTCTTCATCTGATCCGGGCAGAAGAGGTCCTCCAGAAGGGCAGAAGTCTTCATCCAGGCGGCATCTTCTATCTTCATCCATCCGGAGCGGATCCATCTTCAAGCCATCCGACGCGGAGCATCCTCTTCCATCCAACGACTAACACCAAATGACAGTACCTTTAAGTGACGTCATCCAAGATGGCGTCCCTTCAATTCCGATTGGCTGATAGAATTCTATCAGCCAATCGGAATTAAGGTAGAAAAAAATCCTATTGGCTGATGCAATCAGCCAATAGGATTGAAGTTCAATCCTATTGGCTGATCTAATCAGCCAATAGGATTGAGCTTGCATTCTATTGACTGATTGGAACAGCCAATAGAATGCAAGCTCAATAAATTTAAAAAGCTCAATAAATAAAAATAAACCCTAAGCTAGATACAATGCAACTATTAGTTATATTGTAGCTAGCTTAGGGTCTATTTTATAGGTAAGTATTTAGTTTTAAATAGGAATTATTTATTTAATTGTAGTAATTTTTTTTCAATTAATTTAAATTATATTTAAGTTAGGGGGGTTAGGGTTAGGGTTAGACTTAGGTTTAGGGGTTAATACATTTAATATAGTGGCAGCGACGTTGGGGACGGCAGATTAGGGGTTAATAAATGGAGGTAGGTGTCGGCGATGTTAGGGACGGCAGATTAGGGGTTAATAAAATTTAACTAGTGTTTGCGATGCAGGAGTGCAGCGGTTTAGGGGTTAATATATTTATTACAGTGGCGGCGATGTCCGGTCGGCAGATTAGGGGTTAAAAAATGTATATAAGTGTCTGTGATCTGCGGGGGGGCCTCAGTTTAGGGGTTAATAGGTAGTTTATGGGTGTTAGTGTATTTTTTAGCACTTTAGTTAAGAGTTTTATGTACAGCGTTAGCCCATAAAACTCGTAACTACTGACTTTTAAATGCGGTAGGAGTCTTGACAGGAGAGGGTGTACCGCTCACTTTTTCCAAGACTCGTAATACCTGCGTTAGGCAAATCCCATTAAAAAGATAGAATACGCAATTGACGTAAGTGGATTTGCGCAATGCTCGAGTCGTGGAAGAAACGTGAGCGGTACACCTGTACCTGCCAGACTCGTAATACCAGCGGGCGTTAAAAAGCAGCGTTGGGACCTCTCAACGCTGCTTTTTAAGGCTAACGCAAGATTCGTAATCTAGGCGTTAGTGAATCTGGGACATATAAGCTAGATTCAATGACAATGTTATTTGCTCCATCTTCATTCTACAGCTCAGCCGGTTTTGCCAATTTTTTTTCAAAATCACTAATTGCCCCAGTAGCGGCAACATAAAAGACAAATCAGAAAACTGAATATCTTGTCTAGTCAGAGAATAATCTTTCCCAAAAAGTCTTTGCTCAAATGATTTTCGAAGTTGGAGCTCAAAAGTGCTGTTTCCATCTAATTCTGGAAAACACACATTTGGAAGTTATAGAAACTAGTATTGTCTCTTTACATGAGTTAGTCTTTATGGGGGATAATTATCAAGCCGTCAACTTTGTTTGATTCGACGGCACCAATACACTCGCCTAACATTGTGGCCGCGGGCCTGAATACGATCTCCATATTTATTAAAAAAGCCGGCAAAAAGTCTCGCACCAAGTACGGGGCGATGAGCATTGGACTGTTGTTAACTAACAGTCATCGATCTTGTTGCTATTTGGCTTTTTATCAACTTTATTTATATCCTGTCACTAAACGCTGCCACTATACTAAAATGTTTAACCCCTATCCCACCGCTTCCGGACCCTACCGCAACTTTAATAAAGTTATTAACCCCTATCCCGCCGCTCCCGGACCCCGCTGCAACTAAAAAAAAATATTAACCCATATTCTGCCGCTCCGGGACCCCACCACAACTAAACAAAAGTATTAACCCCTATCCCACCGCTCCCGGACCCCGCCGCAACTTTAATAAAGTTATTAACCCCTATCCCGCTGCTTTCGGACCCCGCCGCAACTAAATAAAAGTATTAACCCCTATTCCGCCGCTCCCGGACCCCACCGCAACTAAATAAAAGTATTAACCCCTAAACCCCTGGCCTCCCACATAACTACCACTAACTAAACCTATTAACCCCTAAACCGCCAGCCCCCCACATCGCCATAAACTAAATTAAGATATTAACCCCTAAACCTAACAACCTGCTAACTTTACATTAAAATTACAACATCCCTATCTTATAATAAATTAAAACTTACCTGTAGAATTAAATTAAACTATATTAAACTATTAATTAACCTACCCTAACTATTATACTAAAATTACATTAAACTACCAATTAAATTAACTATATTACATATTAAAAAACCCTAACCCTACTCAAATTATTTTAATCTACAATAAAAATTTACTAAGTTACAAAAATCAAAACACTAAGTTACAAAAAACAAACACTAAGTTACAAAAACAAACAAACCACAGTATCAAAAATAAAAAAGAATCACACCTAATCTAATAGCCCTATCACAATAAAAAAGCTTCCTCAAAATAAAAAAAAACCCTAGCCTATAATAAACTACCAATGGCCCTTAAAAGGACCTTTTGCGGGGCATTGCCCCAAAGAAATCAGCTCTTTTACCTGTAAAAAATAATAATACAAACACCCCCCCAACAGTAAAATCCACCACCCAACCAACCAATCGCCCTAAATAAAAACCCTATCTAAAAAACCTAAGCTCCCTATTGCCCTGAAAAGGGCATTTGTATGGGCATTGCTCTTAAAAGGGCATTTAGCTCTTTTATCTGGCCAAACCCTATTCTAAAAATAAAACCCACCCAAAAAAAACCTTAAATAAACCCTAACCCCCGACGATCCACTTACAGTTTTTGAAGTTCCGCTTGAAGGATCTATCCAGTCGGCAAGAAGTCTTCATCCGGGCAGCCTCTTCTATCTTCATCCATTCCGAGCGGGTCCATCCTGAAGACATCCGGCACGGAGCGGGTGCATCCTGAAGACATCCAGCGAGGAGCTCCTCTTCAATACGGTCTCTGCCATGAACTGGATCTTGAATGCAAGTGACGTCATCCAAGATGGTGTCCCTTGCATTCCTATTGGTTGAAAGGTTCCAATCAGCCAATAGGATTAGAGCCGCTAAAATCCTATTGGCTGTTCCAATCAGCCAATAGGATTTGAGCAGCTCTCATCCTATTGGCTGTTCCAATCAGCCAATGGGATTGAGTGCTCATCCTATTGGCTGATTGGAACAGCCAATAGGATGAGAGCTTCTCAAATCCTATTGGCTGATTGGAACCTTTCAGCCAATAGGAATGCAAGGGACACCATCTTGGATGACGTCACTTGCATTCAAGATCCAGTTTATGGCAGAGACCGTATTGAAGAGGAGCTCCTCGCCTGATGTCTTCAGGATGGACCAGCTCTGCGCCGTATGTCTTCAGGATGGACCTGCTCCGTGCCGGATGGATGAAGATAGAAGAGGCCGCATGGATGAAGACTTCGCTGGCTGGATGAAGATAGAAGAGGCCACATGGATGAAGACTTCTTGCCGCCCGGATGAAGACTTCTTGCCTGCTGGATGGATCCTTCAAGCGGAACTTCAAAAACTGTAAGTGGATCATCGGGGGTTAGTGTTAGGTTTATTTAAGGTGGTTTTTTTTGGGTGGGTTTTATTTTTGGAGTAGGGTCTGGGCAGGTAAAAGAGCTAAATGCCCTTTTAAGGGCAATGCCCATACAAATGCCCTTTTCAGGGCAATGGGGAGCTTAGGTTTTTTAGATAGGGTTTTTATTTGGGGGGGTTGGGTGGTGGGTTTTACTGTTGGGGGGTGTTTGTATTTTTTTTTAAAGGTAAAAGAGCTGATTTATTTGGGGCAATGCCCCGCAAAAGGCCCTTTTAAGGGCCATTGGTAGTTTATTGTAGGCTAGGTTTTTATTTTATTTTGGGGGTTTTTTTTTATTTTGATAGGGTTATTAGATTAGGTGTATTCTTTTTTTTTATTTTTGATACTGTGGTTTGTTTGTTTTTGTATCTTAGTGTTTGTTTTTTTGTAATTTAGTAATTTTTAATTGTAGATTTAAATACTTTGAGTAGGGTTAGGGTTTTTTAATATAGTTAATTTAATTGGTAGTTTAATGTAATTTTAGTATAATAGTTAGGGTAGGTTAATTAATAGTTTAATATAGTTTAATTTAATTCTACAGGTAAGTTTTAATTTATTATAAGATAGGGATGTTGTAATTTTAATGTAAAGTTAGCGGGTTGTTAGGTTTAGGGGTTAATAGCTTAATTTAGTTTATGGCGATGTGGGGGGCTTGCGGTTTAGGGGTTAAAAGGTTTAGTTAGTGGAAGTGATGTGGGAGGCCAGAGGTTTAGGGGTTAATAAATTTATTTAGTTGTGGTGGGGTCCGGAAGTAGCGGGATAGGGGTTAATACATTTATTTAGTTGCGGCGGGGTCGGGGCGACAGATTAGGGGTGTTTAGACTCGGGCTTATGTTAAGGTGTTAGGTGTAAGCGTTACTGGTTTTCTACAATATAAATCAATGGGATATCTGGCAGCATCGAACAAAAGCTTTTGCTGCTTTCAGACTCCCATTGATTCCTATGGCATCAGCGGCCTCCAGGGTGGCGGATTGAAAACCAGGTATGCTGGGCCGGAATAGCCGCGAGTGTACCGGTTAACTATTTGATAACTTTGAAAAAGTGTCAAATAGTGCCGAATATGTATTCGGAACATCTGTAATGACGTAAGCATCGATCTGTGTCGGATTGAGACCGGCGGATCGTATGTTACGTCACAGATTTCAACTTTTGCCGGTCTGTAGGCTTTGATAACTAGGTTGAATCAAGCTCACCACAATTACGCTGCGGAATTCCAGCATATTTGCGGTTGAACAGTATTTTATTAAATGTAGATTATGATCATGGTTTCTCAGATTGTGGACTAGTCTCTGTTTATTTTCATAAAAATCAGTTGACAACAGGTCTTGTCCCTCAACTTCACTTTTCCTGTTATCCTGGACATTGACGATGAGAAATTTTAAGCTGTATAATAATTTACCTTCATATCTGAGTATAATTTTGCAATGTATAATGCAGCTTTAATTTTTGAAAGGAATATATATTTTTTAAAGTTTTTTTTTCTTTTCACTAATTTTCACGTGCAATTAAAGAAAGGGCTTGGGGTAGCCCTACCTTCTTTCCTTAAAGGGACAGTAAAGTTACAATTAAATGTTTGTCATGATTGTTGATGCAAAACTGATAATCCAGTTTAAGAGAGTAAATAAGAGAGACAAAATGAGGGAGAGAGGGAGGAAAACACTAGTTCACAGAAAAGTAGATAACATTAATTAAAAGTAGATAGCATTAATCCATGTCTCCCTGCGAGAAAATGGAAAAAGCACAATTTTCAGATTTATTTCCTGCTGCTAAAGGCAGCAAAATAAATAATGAATGTATATTTCAATCATTTTAAACTTTTAATAATGATACATTTTATGCATTGTTAACAGTTTGAGTTTAATGGCATTTTAACTGTTTTTCCCCCCACAGATGGTCCAGAGCCTCCTGCTTCCAGTCATCCAGTCTTCCATACAGGCAGCTTCATTGGTGGAGGTCTCTTGGTTATTATATTACAAGTCATTGGATACTTTGTCTTGAGAAGCCTGCGAGGAACTGAGAGAGACTACCAGACCATGTGAGAATCCTGAGATTGCCCTCAGACATAATGTATATAGCAGTATATACTACATGACAGTTCATCATATAACCTTTATTCATACTATTCCTCTCATGTAAACATCAATCATATAATAGCCTTCATCTATATAGCCTAGTAACCCATTACACTGTAACTACCTCGTAATATGAAAGTACAATTGCAAATCAAAATTTTGTGTAACACTGATATACTGCTTACACAATTATTTCACACTAAAATATCACTATTACAGTACCAGCTTCATAACCTTACTAGTTATTACACAATGAAATTACTACTCAAGATAGTAATTGTATTTATTTTCCTGAACAATTATATAGCCTAGAAAACAATGTGTCAACACAAGGGAATTACAGCTTTAGTGCTGGCACTAAAGTTAAGTACATTGCAATGATATTTATAAAAAAAAATAAAAAATAAAATATATATATATATATATGTTATGCATATGTGTTCATATAGCAGTGTTCATGTACACATTACTTAACAGTTGTGGACTTATGCAAATGGTATAGCTGCACTTTAAGGCAAGAACAGGTATAATAAAAACTAAATGTATGCTTACCTGATAAATTATTTTCTTTCTGAATGATGATGGACCACAGTCCTCAGTAACATATGGGACATATTTCCCACCACTAAGAGGAGGTCAAGAACCCATACAAGAGCTTTAAATCCCTCCCACCTCCCTTATCTCTCTTAGTTTAACATATAGCTGAGAAGAGAATAGGAAACACATAGGTAGGAAAGACAAAGAAGGGTCTGTAGAGGTGTCAATAGAACTGTTGTCCAAAAATGTAAACGGGCAGGGCCTGTGAACTATCATCATTCTAAAAGAAAATAATTTATCAGGCAAGCATACAATTTGTTTTCTTTCATAAAATGATGATGGTCCACAATCCTCTAACATGTGGGATTAAATAATACCCAAGCAGATGGACTATGTTACGGAAAGCATGGGACAATTTTATCTGGCAGTTCCTATTTAGCCGTCACCGCAACCTGAAGGGCTTTCCTTCCAAAAGCTGCTTGCGAAGAAGCAAAAACATCAAAACGATAAAATTTGGAAAAGGTATGCAGAGAAGACCATGTGACAGCTTTGCAAGTCTGCTCCAAAGATGCATCATTTTTTAAAACGTCCGCAATGTTACAACTACTCTTGTAGAAAAAGTTGTGATACGATTAGGAGACAACTTTCCCACCACCAACAAAGTCTTGTGAATCACTTGATTAGGCCAAGAAGCGAACACTACCTTAGTAGCTTTTTGTCGTTTACTGTAACAGTCTCTCCTTAGAGTTAGAAGGATCTGGACACAATGAAGGAATAACAATTTATTGATTGATATTTTCAGTAGAAACTACCATAGAAAGAAAAATCATATTTGGTACATGGTACAGCCTTATTCTTGTGAATGATTAAAAATGGATAAACACAAGACAGTTCTGACAATTCATAAACTCTTCTTGCAGAAGAGATTGTTAACATAAAAAGTACTTTCCTAGATGACAGAATGATGTCAATGAAACGCATTGGTTCAAAGGAAGAACCTTGTAATATAGAAAGAACTAAAATCAAATTCCAGGGTGGAGAAATAGATTTTACAACTGGCCTAATTAGAAACAACACCTGGACAAAAGTCTGAACATCAGGAAGTTTAGCTAACTTCCTATGAAAAGGAAGAGATAAAACATAAATTTGACCCTTTAGGAAACTAGTGGACAAATCCTTGTCAAGTCCATCCTGTAAAAATTGAAGGATTCTAGGAATTCTAGGAATCCTAAAGGAATCCCAAGAAAATCATTTTGGAAGAGCACCACTCAAAATAGGCCTTCCTAGTGTAATGAAATTATATAATGTGCACTAAGCATAATAAATACTCTTCCCTCATAGCAACATGCTCCCCTGCACAACCAGAGTTTCCTCTATTGAACAGCTAATTTCACTGAGCAGTTAATGGTCGTCTTAAAGGCCAGGCACCTATTTTCTAAAAGGTACCATAAATATTTCAAGTAGAAAAAGGAGAATCTCCCCTCTATGGGTAATGTGCTCAAAATAATAACAACTGTTACACAGCAGCAATCCAAGCAAACATAACGTGTCCCAAAATAGAGTACGTAGAAGAACAATACTGAATGTGTAAGGACAAAAATTGATCTTACCCCCTATCTTATGATCAGTCCGGTCTTTGGGAGAAGTTGAATCTGGTCGCACTCTCTCCTTTAAACTCTCTCCTTTAAACACCGCTGTATAATCTCTGTGGAGACATACGGATCTTCCAACTATCCAATCCGCTCCCTCTTCAGACGTCACGATAGGGGGGTGTTGTCCACTTCCTCAATCCTTATTGGGCAACAGTGATGAAGCAGTCAGGCCTGCCGCTGGGCTACAGGGAATTGCTACCGTGCTTACACGCTGTAGGAGGTCACATACGAGAGTAGAAGCATCAAGTGGAGCGGAGCACCGGTTTAGTAAAATATACAAATTCTTTATTCCAAAAATCGTTAAAATATTTCAGCAGGAAACAAAAGTGGAATGTTGGCACAAATAGGAGTCAGCTAGTACAGCTGACATATTTCAGCTTGAAGCAGTTATCAAAGCTGATGGATGCGGAGGAAAACCCCCCGCCTCTTAAAATGAGTAAATTACTCCTATTGAACAACATTAGATGTGCAATATTTACATATTAATTATTACATGACCATTGTATATTGTCAAATTAAAAAAATCTCTCACCATTATACTAAAACTAACAGTTATTCACACAACAGTATTATACAAAAGCCTGTAAGGCTATTACATTGTGTTTCTAGGTAATATTATAAATGGTAAATGTGCGGTATTACCATGTTACTCCCTAACTTCTGTAGGGGCAGACTAATGTCCAGATGGGCAAAATATATATATAGAGAAATTATTTTTTTGTAGTGATTACCCTACTATCTTACAAAGGGGGGGGGGGGGGCAAACAAGTATGCAAAATAAAAGGTACAAATCTATAAACAACCTTACGATATTAATACTTGGACTTTAATATTGGTTAGCCTGGTCATAGGGTATAGTTATTCCAATTTCTTATCTATATTAGACAAAATGAACAATCCCATCCTCCAAAAGGGATAGGTGCAAATGATTAACACTTTCGCATTCTACTGTCTCATTAACTACGGAGGTACTGACCAGTATGCTAAATAAAGGTACAAATCTATAAACCACCTTATGTTATTAGTACTTAGATTCTAGTATTGGTTAACTGGATCCTAGGGAATATCTATTCCAGTTTCTTTTCTATATTAGACAGGGTGAACAATCCTATCCTCTAAAAGGGGGATGTGCAAAAGTTTAACACTCTCGCATCCCTGCTATTTCCTTAACTGCGGGGATGCTGTCAGTTTCTCCTGAGATGACTTGGAAACCAGGTGGTTAGTTTTACAAATATTATTAGAAATAGTGCCTAGTGTATAGTTTTATCCTAGGAAAATACAAGTCATTTTAGATAAAAGTCTATGATAGACTGCGGGACAAGGAAGAACCACTACCAGAAATTTATTAAATCATATGATGAATTCAACCCTGTTGGGTATCTAGTTTTTAATGTAAACATCCAAAAAAAAAATCTTTCTCTGTCCCCCCCCCCCCCCTTGGGGGGGAAGAGACTCTCTCTATACATGTCCACCGAAAAGTATCTGCGTTTTTGTTGTGATTTGTGACGAAGTGTTGTACTAAAGGGGTACTTGCACTTCCAATCCTAATGCTAGAGAGATGTTCCTTAATCCTTGATCTCACGTGTAGTGAGACCAACATATTGTTTGTTGCAATCCACACAGGTGATAAGGTAACACATATGTAGATCTGCAATTCAAACTCATGTTCTTCGAATAAACCTGTCCTGTGACTGATGACATAAACAGTTCACCTATTTCAACCTTTTTGCAGGCTACACAATCCCAATTGTGACATTTAAACATCCCTTTGTGTGTTAGCCATGAGGATTTCTGAGTTTTCTGTGCTGGGAGTTTAGTAGGAGACACAATATTCCCTATTGTTTTATTACGACGATAGGTGAATTAGCATGAACTTGATGAAAAGTTAGCCAGTCCTTCATCTGCTTTAAGCATAGAGAGATGCTTTCTGATAATGCCACAAACCTGGTTGTATTGCTCTGAATGGTCTGTTATAAAAAGGAGACCATCCTGGATTTTATATTTTTTTGTCACAGCCAGGTTTGGGGCATAACTGGTCCTTCCGATCTAGCTCCCTAACCTCCTCTACTGTTTTGTCAATAGAGTCCTGTTTTGTCCAACAGAGTGCTTCGACTCTACTTCAAACTGTGCAGGGTCTGAGCAATTTCGTTTTAGACTAATTAACTGTTCTTTGATTATACCCCTGAACACACTCCTGGGATGGCAACTTTTTGCATGTAGGAGTGTGTTGCCTGAGATTGGTTTTCTATAAACTGTTGTGTGTATTTTTTCACCACATTTCACAGAGAGCATTACATCCAAATAATTTATATTGGATGGGTTGGATTCTGACGTGAAGCTGATACCCAAGTTGTTATTATTTAAGTAATCCACAAAAGGGGGAAGTTCCCTTTGGTCCCCCTTCCAAAAGGTCATCACTGAACCTTTTATATATCACTATCTTCGAGCCGAAGGGGTTCCCACCCCCATAGATGTGGTCCTGCTCCCACCACCCCATGAAGAGGTTGGCGTAAGAGGGGGCAAATTTAGCCCCCATAGCAGTCCCACAAATCTGGAAGTAGAAAACCCCCTCAAACTCGAAGTAGTTATGTGACAAAAGAAATTCTGCAACTCAAATCACATATTCACAAAACTCAGGGTTCTCACCATGGTATGTCAAGGCTAGTAAGCCTTTATCATGAGGGATAGAGGAGTAGAGTGATCTTACATCTACCGTTAAGCAAAGGTACCCTTCTCTCCATTCTATGTTCTCCAAGAGGTTGAGAATATGCATGGTGTCTCTTACATGGCTCCACAACTTCAGTACCATTGGTTGTAGGATTTGATCTAACCACTCCAACATATGCTTCAATAGTGATCCGATGCCACTGACAATGGGTCTATCCACCACATTTTCAAGAGATTTGTGAACCTTTGGTAGCTGATTGAATATTGGGGTCATGGGATGTTGAACCACTAAATAATTACTAGTGTCTTTATCTATGAAACCCCCTTCAACACCATCGTCTATAAGATCCTCAAGTTTTTTCCTAAATTTACGTATAGGATCAGAATTTAATATTCGATAATCATGGGTGTTTTGAAGTTGTCTTTGGGCTTCATTGACAAAATAAACTTTGTTCATCAGAACCGCAGACCCCCCCTCCCCTTGTCAGTGGCTCGAATCACCAGTGAAGTAGTTCTATGCTTTCTGTTCTGTTTGGAGTCTCTGGAGGGTGTGCTGTGTCTATGGCTTGTGTGGTATATCTAGAGGTGGTGGAAGTATTTTTTAGAATAGAGGTTCGGAGAGTAATTTTTTCTTTGTGTCTTACTACTTGATGTAAAAATGGTGTATTAGTAAGTTCACTGTGGGCTTATGGTTGTTGTATCACTGGCTCATTCTCACCTGAAGCTGAGCTATCACCATATGATTCAGCTTTACTCTCTGAAAATTGAATCCTCCTCTGTTGTCTATCCCTGCCTCTACCTCTACGCCTACCCCTATACCCTCTGCCGCTGTTCTCAGAGCCAAAGCCCTGGTTGTACTCTCTACGTTTTGGGCCCTTTCTTTCCGGTTCCAAACATACACAGTATTGTTGTTAAAGTCCATCTGATCTCTAATGTATTTAGAGTGCTTGATTTCTAATAAAAGTGCCTTGGCTTCTGCCACTGCATCCTGCAGAAGTTTGTCAAATTTAGCAAATTCACTATTGTCACATCTTTTGTTGAGTTCGTCCTTCACTTGTATAATTTTTATAGAAATTTCTTGGGTTTATTTCTTTTTGTATGTAATTAGTAAGTCCCAAGAACACTCAGAGAGGGTTTCGTTCCATTCTAATATGAATGCTTTATCCTCTGTGGTGAAAGTCGGGTATTTATTGAGTCTTAGACCCCTGTGTATAAGTTTCAATTTCAAATAGTTCTCCAGGGCCCCAAATCTGCCAGAGGGCTATGAAGTGCAACAGTGTTACTTGTCTATGTCCCGGATAAGAATATGGAAGGTAGCGAATTTAAAAAAAGATAAAAGTGTGTCATGAGGAGAGCAAGCTAAGTCCCCTGGTTATGCTGTACTTGCTGTCAAAATACCTACAAATAGCCTCTGGGCTATGTTTGTGTTGTACCTTATGCAGCACACCTCCACTGGCTTATGTCAAATCCTTTGCAATGCCGCTGCAGCAGTATCCAGTAGAAAGTTGATCCAGTGCAGATATTGAGTACCACAGAGGATTGCAGTAGGAAATACCTGATTCCCTCAGGGGGAGGCTAGGCACGTGTCCCTGTGACGCCTGAGGGTAGTTATGGCTGAAATACCGTTAAGAGGAATTCTGTGCACATAACAGGGTATTCCTGTGTCCCTGTATCATTCAGCTGCTGTAAAGAGTTTTTTCTGTCTTCTTTGTAAATGATAATCACCAGGGACTCTGGGTCTCACACAGGTCTGAGCTCCCAATTTGTTATCCATAAGCAAGTAGCTGGAAACATCTCTATTTTCATCCATCTTCTATGAGGCCAAGATCAAAACTAAGAGAGAGAAGGGAGGTGGGAGGGATTTTAAGCTATGCTATGGGTTCTTGACCTCCTCCTAGTGGTGGGAAATATATCCCATATGTTATGGAGGACTGTGGACTATCTTTATTTTACAAAATAAATAAATATTGATCCCCTATCCCAAAGAAGGAACAAACTATGGCCTAGATTACAAGTGGAGCAGTATTTAGCTCAAATGCATACAATGATTTGTATTGCACTGTTACTTTACTATACCTAAGTGTTTAACTCCTGCAGAGTGGTTAAACACATAGTTAAAAAGACATGTAACCCAACATTCTTCTTTCATGATTCAGATAGAGCATGCATTTTAAAACAACTTTCTCATTTACTTCTATTAGCAAATTTTCTTCATTCTCTTAGTATCTTTTGTTGAAAAAAGCTCAGGAGCATGCATGTGTCTGGAGCACTATACGGCAGCAGTTTTGCAAGAATGTTATCTATTTGAAAGAGCACTATATGGCAGCACTATTTCCTGCGATGAAGCACTCCGACACCAAAATCACTTCAACAAAGAATACCATGGGAACAAAGAAAATTTGATAGAAATAAATTGGAAACTTTTTAAAAATTGTATGCTCTGTCTGAATCAGAAAAGAAAAAAATTGGGTTTTATATCCCTTTAAATCAGCTCTGGACTGGCAATGCACTACTGATGTAGAGCTGAAGAAGATTGTTAAACCAATATAATGGTGGTAAATGTGTAACCGACAGTCACCAGCCATGTCCATTTTAGGATTGTCTGTGTACTGAGTTTAACTATGTGTTTATCTTCTTTGTGGGATTAAGCACATCGGCAAGCAAAATTGCAATAAAAATATTCCTTGATAGAGCTTTATGTCTCTTTAACAAAGGCGTAAATCCATATAACATTTCACTAATTGGTATATAAGGCATGTACTATAGACAAGTAAGCCCTTTTATGGCCTAAAAACACACTCAGTTCATTAACCCCTTAAGGACCAAGGCCATTTTTCAATTTCTTTCCCTTAAGGACCAGGGGGTCCATCCGATAAAAATCGTCACCCGCAAAAGCCGGCGACGCCAATATTTGCGCGGGTTTGGTATCACATATACGGCGTAACCTAGAAGTTACGCGCGTATATTTCTGCCGTCGCCCGTAGTTTTTTGGGCTATAGGCAGGTATACCAAACCCGCGCAGTTTGGTATCCAATATGCAGCGTAAGGACTTACGTGGCGAAAATGGAGAAAACTTACTCCATTTTCACCTCGCCACAAAAAGCAGCCGTAAGAAGCCTTACGCTGACTATTGGAGCCCCGTAACTCCCTAAACTGGCTGCTAAAATAAACCTAACACCTAACGCATGCGCAATGTCTATCTCCCTGTCAACCGCGATCTGCTAAAATAAACCTAACACCTAACGCATGCGCAATGTCTATCTACCTGTCAACCGCGATCCCCCCCCCCCCCCCGAAATCCCTAATAAAGTTATTAACCCCTAAACCGCCGCTCCCGGACCCCGCCGCCATCTACATAAACTAACCCCCTACTGTGAGCCCCTAAAACCGCCGCCATCTACCTTATCTATCCCCTAATTAGAACCCCTTACACCGCTGTTATCTACCTTATCTATCCCCTAATCTGACCCCTTACACCGCCGCCACCTATATAAAAATTATTAACCCCTAATCTAATCCCCCTATACCGCCGCCAGCTATATTAATATTATTAACCCCTAATGTAAGCCACTTACACCGCCGCCATCTCTATTAAAATGATTAATCCCTTATTTAATCTACCTACCCCGCCGCCAGCTATATTATCTATATTAACCCTAAGTATATTATAGTTAATATAGGTATTACATTATATATATTAACTATATTAACCCTAATTATATTAGGGTTAATATAGTTAATATAGTTACTATAGTATTTATATTAACTATATTAACTCTATCTAACTCTAACTAAATTTATATTAAATTAATCTAATTCATTTATAAACTAAAATGTTCCTATTTAAATCTAAATACTTACCTATAAAATAAGCCCTAAGATAGCTACAATATAATTAATAATTACATTGTAGCTATGTTAGGGTTTATATTTATTTTACAGGTAAATTGTTAATTATTTTAACTAGGTATAATAGCTATTAAATAGTTATTAACTATTTAATATCTACCTAGTTAAAATAATTACCCAATTACCTGTAAAATAAATCCTAACCTAAGTTACAAATACACCTACACTATCAATAAATTTAATAAACTACAAACATCTATCTAAAAATACAATTAAATTAACTAAACTAAATTACAAAAAAAAACAAACACTAAGTTACAAAAAATAAAAAAAAGATTACAAGATTTTTAAGCTAATTACACCTATTCTAAGCCCCCTAATAAAATAATAAACCCCCAAAATAAAAAAAATTCCCTGCCCTATTCTAAATTAAACAAATTTCAAAGCTCTTTACCTTACCAGCCCTTAAAAGGGCCTTTTGTGGGGCATGCCCCAAAGAATTCAGCTCTTTTGCATACAAATACAATACCCCCCCCATTACAACCCACCACCCACATACCCCTATTCTAAAACCACCCAAACCCCCCTTAAAAAAGCCTAACACTACCCCCCTGAAGATCTCCCTACCTTGTCTTCACCACACCGGGCCGAACTCCTGATCCGATCCGGGCGATGTCTTCCTCCAAGCGGCAAAGAAGAATTCTTCCTCCGGCGATGTCTTCCTCCAAGCGGCAAAGAAGAATTCTTCCTCCGGCGACGTCTTCCTCCAAGCGGCACAAAAGTCTTCATTCTTCCGGCGGCATCTTCAATCTTCTTTCTTCGCTCCGCCGCCGCGGAGCATCCATCCCGGCCGACTGCTGAACTATGAATGAGGTACCTTTAAATGACGTCATCCAAGATGGCGTCCGCCGAATTCCGATTGGCTGATAGGATTCTATCAGCCAATCGGAATTAAGTTAGAAAAATCTGATTGGCTGATTGAATCAGCCAATCAGATTCAAGTTCAATCCGATTGGCTGATCCGAACAGCCCATCAGATTGAGCTCGCATTCTATTGGCTGATCGGAACAGCCAATAGAATGCGAGCTCAATCTGATTGGCTGTTCGGATAGAGCCAATCGGATTGAACTTGAATCTGATTGGCTGATTCAATCAGCCAATCAGATTTTTCTAACTTAATTCCGATTGGCTGATAGAATCCTATCAGCCAATCGGAATTCGGCAGACGCCATCTTGGATGACGTCATTTAAAGGTACCTCATTCGTAGTTCAGCAGTCGGCCAGGATGGATGCTCCGCGGCGGCGGAGCGAAGAAAGAAGATTGAAGATGCCGCCGGAAGAATGAAGACTTTGCTGCCGCTTGGAGGAAGACGTCGCCGGAGGAAGAATTCTTCTTTGCCGCTTGGAGGAAGACATCGCCGGAGGAAGAATTCTTCTTTGCCGCTTGGAGGAAGACATCGCCCGGATCGGATCAGGAGTTCGGCCCGGTGTGGTGAAGACAAGGTAGGGAGATCTTCAGGGGGGTAGTGTTAGGCTTTTTTAAAGGGGGTTTGGGTGGTTTTAGAATAGGGGTATGTGGGTGGTGGGTTGTAATGGGGGGGTATTGTATTTGTATGCAAAAGAGCTGAATTCTTTGGGGCATGCCCCACAAAAGGCCCTTTTATGGGCTGGTAAGGTAAAGAGCTTTGAAATTTGTTTAATTTAGAATAGGGCAGGGAATTTTTTTTATTTTGGGGGTTTATTATTTTATTAGGGGGCTTAGAATAGGTGTAATTAGCTTAAAAATCTTGTAATCTTTTTTTTATTTTTTGTAACTTAGTGTTTGTTTTTTTTTGTAATTTAGTTTAGTTAATTTAATTGTATTTTTAGATAGATGTTTGTAGTTTATTAAATTTATTGCTAGTGTAGGTGTATTTGTAACTTAGGTTAGGATTTATTTTACAGGTAAATGGGTAATTATTTTAACTAGGTAGATATTAAATAGTTAATAACTATTTAATAGCTATTATACCTAGTTAAAATAATTAACAATTTACCTGTAAAATAAATATTAACCCTAACATAGCTACAATGTAATAATTAATTATATTGTAGCTATCTTAGGGTTTATTTTATAGGTAAGTATTTAGATTTAAATAGGAATATTTTAGTTTATAAATGAATTAGATTAATTTAATATAAATTTAGTTAGGGTTAGATAGAGTTAATATAGTTAATATAAATACTATAGTAACTATATTAACTATATTAACCCTAATATAATTAGGGTTAATATAGTTAATATATAATGTAATACCTATATTAACTATAATATACTTAGGGTTAATATAGATAATATAGCTGGCGGCGGGGTAGGTAGATTAAATTAGGGGTTAATCATTTTAATAGAGATGGCGGCGGTGTAAGGGGCTTACATTAGGGGTTAATAATTTTAATATAGATGGCGGCGGTGTTAGGGGCTCACTTTAGGGGGTTATAGATATAATATAGCTGGCGGCGGGGTACGGGAGCGGCGGTTTAGGGGTTAATAACTTTATTAGGTTGCGGCGGGGTACGGGAGCGGCGGTTTAGGGGTTAATAGCTTTTTTTATTGTTACGATAGTGAGGGGGGATAGCGGATAGAGGGTTAGACGTGTCGGGCTATGTTAGGGAGGCGTGTTAGACGTGTCGGGCTATGTTTAGGAGGCGTGTTAGACAGTGCGGGTGATTTAGACTTTAGTCAGGTTTTATAGGCGCCGGCAGTTTCTAACGTGCCGTAAGTCACTGGCGACGCCAGAAATTTGTACTTGCGCAGATTTCTGGACATCGCTGGTTTGTCAGACTTACGGCACGTTAGCATCTGACGGCGACTTATATAGGATAGCTCGAGTTGCGAGCTGAAACTGTGGGCGACGCCCGTTCCCTCGCTTGCGCCGCGAACTGCGATCTATATCGGATCGCATCCCAGGGCTATTTTTACATTTCTGCGGCATTTGTGTTTAGCTGTAATTTTCCTCTTATTTATTTACTGTACCCACACATATTATATACCGTTTTTCTCGCCACTAAATGGACTTTCTAAAGATACCATTATTTTCATCATATCTTATAACTTTTTATTAAAAATATTATAAAATATGAGGAAAAAATGGAAAAAAACACACTTTTTCTAACTTTGACCCCCAAAATCTGTTGCACATCTACCACCACCAAAAAACACCCATGCTAAATAGTTTCTAAATTTTGTCCTGAGTTTAGAAATACCCAGTGTTTACATGTTCTTTGCTTTTTTTGCAAGTTATAGGGCAATAAATACAAGAAGCACTTTGCTATTTCAAAACCACTTTTTTTCAAAATGAGCGATAGTTACATTGGAACCCTGATATCTGTCAGGAATCCCTGAATAGCCATTGACATGTATATATTTTTTTTTAGAAGACATCCCAAAGTATTGATCTAGGCCCATTTTGGTATATTTCATGCCACCATTTCACTGCCAAATGCGATCAAATAAAAAAAATTGTTTACTTTTTCACAAATTGTTTCACAAACTTTAGGTTTCTCAAAGAAATTATTTACAAACAACTTATGCAATTATGGCACAAATGGTTGTAAATGCTTCTCTGTTATCCCCTTTGTTCAGAAATAGCAGACTTATATGGCTTTGGCGTTGCTTTTTGGTAATTAGAAGGCTGCTAAATGCCACTGCGCACCACACGTGTTTTATGCCCAGTAGTGAAGGGGTTAATTAGGGAACATGTAGGGAGCTTGTACAGTTAATTTTAGCTTTAGTGTAGTGTAGTAGACAACCCAAAGTATTGATCTAGGCCCATTTTGGTATATTTAATGCCACCATTTCACCGCCAAATGCGATCAAATTTAAAAAAAACTTAAATTTTTTCGCAATTTTAGGTTTCTCACTGAAATTATTTATAAACAGCTTGTGCAATTATGGCACAAATGGTTGTAAATGCTTCTCTGGGATCCCCTTTGTTCAGAAATAGCAGACATATATGGCTTTAGCGATGCTTTTTGGTAATTAGAAGCCTGCTAAATACCGCTGCACATCACACATGTATTATGTCTAGCAGTGAAGGGGTTAATTAGGGATCTTGTAGGGAGTTTGCAGGGTTAATTTTAGCTTTAGTGTAGAGATCAGCCTCCCACCTGACACATCAGACCCACTGATCCCTCCCAAACAGCTCTCTTCCCTCCCCCACCCCACAATTGTCCCCGCCATCTTAAGTACTGTACTGTCAGAAAGTCTGCCAGTACTAAAATAAAAGGTATCTTATTTTTTT
The DNA here is from genome assembly GCF_027579735.1 of Bombina bombina. Lineage (NCBI taxonomy): Eukaryota > Metazoa > Chordata > Amphibia > Anura > Bombinatoridae > Bombina > Bombina bombina. The sequence goes on along the minus strand of NC_069501.1, from coordinate 548,969,917 downwards.
TATTTTTTTTAAGCATATTTACATATGCTGCTGTGTAGGATCCCCCTTAGCCCCAAACCTCCCTGATCCCCCCCCCAAACAGCTCTTTAACCCTCCCCCTCTATATTATTGGGAGCCATATTGGGTACTGGCAGCTGTCTGCCAGTACCCAGTTTACAAAAATATATATATTTTTTAATTTCCCCCCCACTTTTATGTAGTGTAGTTTCCCCCCCCCCCCAAAGACTAAACCCCCATCCCCTCCCAGATCGCTTTGATTATATATTATAAAATTTTTATTCCCCCTCTATCCCTAAAAATTACACAAACTGTTCCATAGTGTAATGGTTCCCACCCGCTCCCTCCCCGTGCATGCGCCCGCTCGCCTCCCCCGTGCATGCGCACGTCCGTGCGCGCCCCCAGCTGCCCAGCCCACCTCTGCACTCACCAAGCCACCGATGGCCACCCACCCGCCTCCCACATCGGCTCCCACCCACCGATTGCGGCCATCGATGTCCGGTGCAGAGAGGGCCACAGAGAGGCTCTCTCTGCATCGGATGGGGGAAAACGTTATTGCAGTGATGCCTCGATATGGAGGCATCACTGCAATAACCGGAAAGCGGCTGGAAGCGATCAGGATCGCTTCCAGCCGCTTTCAACCCCAACGTCGTACAGGGTACGTCCCTGGTCTTTAAAGGCCAGTTTGTGCAAGACGTACCCTGTACGACGTATGTCGTTAAGCATTTTCAAGCTTTTTACATAGCAAGCAAACACAAAACATATTCTATATATAGATATTTCTCCAACATTGGTGTGTCCGGTCCACGGCGCCATCCATAACTTGTGGGAATATTCTCTTCCCCAACAGGAAATGGCAAAGAGCACAGCAAAAGCTGTCCATATAGTCCCTCCTAGGCTCCGCCCACCAGTCATTCTCTTTGCCGCTGAACAAGCAGCATCTCCACGGAGATGGTGAAGAGTATGTGGTGATTAGTTGTAGTTTTTTATTCTACTATCAAGAGTTTGTTATTTTAAAATAGTGCTGGTATGTACTATTTACTCTGAAACAGAAAAAGATGAAGAGTTCTGTTTGTGAGAGGAATATGATTTTAGCAGCAGTAACTAAAATCGTTTGCTGTTTCCACATAGGACTGTTGAGATGAGATAACTTCAGTTGGGGGAAACAGTGGGCAGACTTTTTCTGCTTAAGGTATGACTAGCCATATTTCTAACAAGACTGTGTAATGCTGGAAGGCTGTCATTTTCCCCATCATGGGGACCGGTAAGCCATTTTCTTAGTCTCAAACAGAATAAAGGGCTTAATATGGGCTATAAAACTGGTAGACACTTTTATGGGCTAGATCGATTGCTTTATTGGGGCATTTTATACAGCTTGATGTTGAAATTCACACTTTATAATTTTGGGGAACGTTTTTTTACGTCAGGCACTGGTTTAGACAGTCAGGAAGGGCCTTCTATGTAGTAGGCAGAGCCTCATTTTCGCGCCATTACTGCGCAGTTACTTTTGAGAGCAGGACATGCAGCTGCATGTGTGTGGGTCTGGAAATAGTTGAAAAGGTTCCTGAAAGGCTTCATTTGGTATCGTATACCCCCCTGAGTTTGGTAAAGTCGCAGCAAAGGCTGTAGCTGGGACTGTAGAGGGCTTAAAACTGTAAACGGCTCTGGTTTCGTCATTTTAAGGGTTAAAGGTCTGAAATTTGGGGTGCAATGCTTTGAATGCTTTAAGACACTGTGGTGAAAATTTGGTTAAAATTGAACAATTCCTTCATAGTTTTTCACATATTCAGTAAAAAAGTGTGCCCTGTTTAAAATTTAAAGAGACAGTAACGGTTTTGTTTTAAAACGGTTTTTGTATTTTATTGACAAGTTTAAGCCTGTTTAACATGTCTGTGCCTTCAGATAAACTATGTTCTGTATGTATGGAAGCCAATGTGTCTCCCCCTTCAAAATTGTGTGATAATTGTGCCATAGCATCCAAACAAAGTAAGGACAGTACTGCCACAGATAGTAAAGTTGCCCAAGATGATTCATCAGATGAAGGGAGTAGACATAGTTCTACATCATCTCCTTCTGTGTCTACACCAGTTTTGCCCACGCAGGAGACCCCTAGTACTTCTAGCGCGCCAATGCTTGTTACTATGCAACAATTGACGGCAGTAATGGATAACTCCATAGCAAATATTTTATCCAAAATGCCTGCATTTCAGAGAAAGCGCGATTGCTCTGTTTTAAACACTGTAGAGCAGGAGGGTACTGATGATAATTGCTCTGTCATACCCTCACACCAATCTGAAGTGGCCATGAGGGAGGTTTTGTCAGATGGGGAAATTTCTGATTCAGGTAGAATTTCTCAACAGGCAGAACCTGATGTTGTGACATTTAAATTTAAGTTAGAGCATCTCCGTGCACTGCTTAAGGAAGTGCTATCTACTCTGGATGATTGTGACAACCTGGTCATTCCAGAAAAATTGTGCAAGATGGACAAGTTCTTAGAGGTTCCGGTGCACCCCGACGCTTTTCCTATACCCAAGCGGGTGGCGGACATAGTGAATAAGGAGTGGGAGAAGCCCGGCATACCTTTTGTCTCCCCTCCTATATTTAAGAAATTATTTCCTATGGTCGACCCCAGAAAGGACTTATGGCAGACAGTCCCTAAGGTCGAGGGGGCAGTTTCTACACTAGCCAAGCGCACTACTATTCCTATCGAGGATAATTGTGCTTTCAAAGATCCTATGGATAAAAAATTGGAGGGTTTGCTTAAAAAGATTTTTGTACAGCAAGGTTACCTCCTGCAACCTATTTCGTGCATTATTCCTGTCACTACAGCAGCGTGGTTCTGGTTCGAGGAACTAGAAAAGTCGCTCAGTAGAGAGACTCCGTATGAGGAGGTTATGGACAGAATTCACGCACTTAAGTTAGCTAATTCCTTTATTTTAGATGCCGCTTTGCAGTTAGCTAGATTAGCGGCGAAAAATTCAGGGTTTGCAATTGTGGCACGCAGAGCGCTCTGGCTAAAGTCTTGGTCAGCGGATGTATCTTCCAAGACAAAATTGCTTAATATCCCTTTCAAGGGTAAAACCCTTTTTGGCCCAGAATTGAAAGAGATTATCTCAGACATCACTGGGGGTAAGGGCCATGCCCTCCCACAAGATAGGCCTTTCAAGGCCAAGAATAAGTCTAATTTTCATTCCTTTCGCAATTTCAGGAACGGACCGGCCTCCAACTCTGCAGCCTCTAGACAAGAGGGTAATGCTTCGCAAACCAAACCAGCTTGGAAACCGATGCAAGGCTGGAACAAGGGTAAGCAGGCCAAGAAGCCTGCTGCTGCTACCAAAACAGCATGAATGAGTAGCCCCCGATCCGGGACCGGATCTAGTAGGGGGCAGACTCTCTCTCTTCGCTCAGGCTTGGGCAAGAGATGTTCAGGATCCCTGGGCACTAGAAATAGTTTCTCAGGGTTATCTTCTGGAATTCAAGGAACTACCCCCAAGGGGAAGGTTCCACATGTCTCACTTATCCTTAAACCAAATAAAGAGACAGGCGTTCTTACATTGTGTAGAAGACCTGTTAAAGATGGGAGTGATACACCCAGTTCCAATGACAGAACAAGGAATGGGATTTTACTCAAATCTGATCGGAACAGCCAATAGAATGCGAGCTCAATCTGATTGGCTGATCCAATCAGCCAATCGGATTGAACTTGAATCTGATTGGCTGATTCCATCAGCCAATCAGAATTTTCCTACCTTAATTCCGATTGGCTGATAGAATCCTATCAGCCAATCGGAATTCGAGGGACGCCATCTTGGATGACGTCCCTTAAAGGAACCTTCATTCTTCATTTGGACGTCGGAAGAAGAGGATGGATCTGCGTCGGAGGTCTTCAAGATGGAGCCTTTCGTCATCGGATGAAGATAGAAGATGCCGCTTGGGTCAAGATGGTTGCCGGTCCGGATCTCCTCTTCTTCCCGGATAGGATGAAGACTTTGGAGCCTCTTCTGGACCTCTTCAGCCGCCGCTTGATAGAAGACTTCAGCCGGATTATGGATCGCCAGCCCCCGCTTGGGCTTGGATGAAGACTTCGGAGGACGGATCGGTGAACCTGGTATGGTGAAGATAAGGTAGGAAGATCTTCAGGGGCTTAGTGTTAGGTTTATTTAAGGGGGGTTTGGGTTAGATTAGGGGTATGTGGGTGGTGGGTTGTAATGTTGGGGTAGGGGGTATTGTATGTTTTTTTTTACAGGCAAAAGAGCTGAATTCTTTGGGGCATGCCCCGCAAATGGCCCTTTTCAGGGCTGGTAAGGTAAAAGAGCTTTGAACTTTTTTAATTTAGAATAGGGTAGGGCATTTTTTTTATTTTGGGGGTCTTTGTTATTTTATTAGGGGGCTTAGAGTAGGTGTAATTAGTTTAAAATTGTTGTAATATTTTTCTAATGTTTGTAAATATGTTTTTATTTTTTGTAACTTAGTTCTTTTTTATTTTTTGTACTTTAGTTAGTTTATTTAATTGCATTTATTTGTAGGTATTGTATTTAATTAATTTATTGATAGTGTAGTGTTAGGTTTAATTGTAGGTAATTGTAGGTATTTTATTTAATTAATTTATTGATAGTGTAGTGTTAGGTTTAATTGTAACTTAGGTTAGGATTTATTTTACAGGTAATTTTGTAATTATTTTAACTATTTTAGCTATTAAATAGTTCTTAACTATTTAATAGCTATTGTACCTGGTTAAAATAAATACAAAGTTGCCTGTAAAATAAATATTAATCCTAAAATAGCTACAATATAATTATTCGTTATATTGTAGCTATATTAGGGTTTATTTTACAGGTAAGTATTTATCTTTAAATAGGAATAATTTATTTAATAAGTTAATTTATTTCGTTAGATTTAAATTATATTTAACTTAGGGGGGTGTTAGTCTTAGGGTTAGACTTAGCTTTAGGGGTTAATCCATTTATTATAGTAGCGGTGAGATCCGGTCGGCAGATTAGGGGTTAATAATTGAAGTTAGGTGTCGGCGATGTTAGGGAGGGCAGATTAGGGGTTAATACTATTTCTTATAGGGTTAGTGAGGCGGATTAGGGGTTAATAACCTTATTAGAGTAGCGGTGAGGTGCGGTCGGCAGATTAGGGGTTAATTATTGTAGGTAGCTGGCGGCGACGTTGTGGGGGGCAGATTAGGGGTTAATAAATATAATATAGGGGTCGGCGGTGTTAGGGGAAGCAGATTAGGGGTACATAGGGATAATGTAGATGGCGGCGGTGTACGGAGCGGCAGATTAGGGGTTAAAAATAATATGCAGGGGTCAGCGATAGCGGGGTCGGCAGATTAGGGGTTAATAAGTGTAAGGTTAGGGGTGTTTAGACTCGGGGTACATGTTAGGGTGTTAGGTGCAGACGTAGGAAGTGTTTCCCCATAGGAAACAATGGGGCCGCGTTAGGAGCTGAACGCTGCTTTTTTGCAGGTGTTAGGTTTTTTTTCAGCTCAAACAGCCCCATTGTTTCCTATGGGGGAATCGTGCACGAGCACGTTTTTGAAGCTGGCCGCGTCCGTAAGCACCGCTGGTATCGAGAGTTGCAGTTGCGGTAAATATGCTATACGCTCCTTTTTTGGAGCCTAACGCAGCCCTTCTGTGAACTCTAAATACCAGCGGTATTTAAAAGGTGCGGCCAGAAAAAAGCACGCGTAGCTAACGCACCCCTTTGGCCGCAAAACTCTAAATCTAGGCGTTAGGGTTTATTTATTTTTTTATTTTTTTCAAGTTTAAATTTTTATTGAAGTTTTTAAATGTAAGATACAGACATATTTCCATTGCATGGCAACATCATATATACGCTAACAATATTGAAATATCTAGGTGCCAGTAGGTTTGGGGGTAACATTGGAGAACTTGATAACCTAACGATAAACCTGCTGGTTAGAACCTGGGGTCTCTCCAATGCTATGGATCTAAGTGTCAAAAGCAATAGGAGAGAATAGTTAGAAATCCGAGAGACCTCTTCGAGGTCTCAGTGATAGAACTCTAGCTTGGTGTTACAGAAGCATTAGTTATTTTGTTGTGAAGAGCTTATTTCCCAGCAGCAATGCCTGAACCAGCAAGCCAGCGCCTAAGAAGGGCTCCAAGAAAACCGTAACAAGTTTCATTTCATAAAGAGTTAACTCTTTTTTTTTCAGCTTTTAGAAACTATTGTCTAATCACCTCTGGAGCCAGACTGCTAATTGATAAGATGAACTTGTAAACTTGTTATCTTAAGTACTGTAATCCTATTGTGGCCTGTCAAAGGACAGTGCTCTCTATCTAAATGTGTGATGGGGGATTTTGTGCTTCCCCCCCTCTCCCCCTGGGAGTGCCCTGTGTGCATGTAACCTTAATAAAAAGCAGGCTGGGCATCCCAGTCCTGAGTTCTTGTTTTGACCCTCAATCGCAGCGTTGACTCGTTTTTGTGGGCAGAAGGGTATCCTAGCTGTACTGCAGCTAAGGGAGATTATTCTATATTTGCGAGACTCATATAGAATACTATGGAAAGCAGCTTCTCCCCTCTTTAGCAATAGGGATCCAGGCTACTAAGCGGTCCATCTCTCAGCGAGACTAAGGGTAACCGTAACATTTGGCGGCAGCGGCGGGATTTTCCTGGATTTCCTAGGAGAGGTACAGAACGGATGGAGAGCGCTTACGAAAAATTGAAGCGTACCACCCTAAAGGATTTACTTGAAAGCAGAGGGGGGTACGCCAGCAACCGGCCGAGGAGAGAGCTGATCGCAGAATTGACCGAACTGGATCAGAGCTTCACAATGGCGGAAACACCGACCACGATTAGTGACGAAAAAACCAGGATTGTTCGGGAAAGGCTCTCATTATACGGGCCGAACCCCTCCATGGAATTGGTACAGCAGTTGATGGCGGAGGCGGACGAGGATATACGAGAGACTCGAGCCCACGAACTCAACCTAGCGAACGCACACCGCAATGCTGAAGCCCCGCAGGTAATCATCCCTGTCGAAAATGCTGGGAGGCCCAAGATACCCTATGCGGCATTTCGACCCTTCCTAGAGAGCGAGACAGGGATTGATGAATATTTGGCGGACTTCGAAAGGCAATGTGCCCTGCACCAGATTCCCAACAGAGAGTGGCCCACGATATTGTCTGGGAAACTATCCGGGCGAGCCCTGGAAGCCTTTCGTACTCTGGGTGCTGAGGAAGTGACACAGTATGAGCTAGTTAAGGAGACACTGTTGCGACGGTACGCTGTAACTCCGGACACGTATCGCCGACAGTTTCGGGGCACGGAAAAGAAGCCTAACGATACCCATATGGAATGGGCGCACCGAATGCGGAGAGCGGCAAATCACTGGCTGAGCGGAAGTAAAGCGGTGACTGGGGAGGAAATTTTACAATTGTTTCTCTTAGAACATTTTTATAATGGCATGGAACAGCAAGGGAAGGAATGGCTGCAAGACAGGCGGCCTTCTACCTTAGAAGAAGCAGCCAAATTGGCCGATGAACATTATGACTCCCGTCTTCACGAACCCATGAACTACCGAGCTCCAGCACGGGTCGAACCCAGAGAGGTTTACCGTGCACCCCCTCGTGCTGAATTCCGAGCCCCGGTGCCCACAGGGCCCGTCCGACACTCAGGACCACCCAATAACAGCTCTGAGCGTCCCAGACCGACTTGCCACCGATGCAAGCAACCAGGGCATTTCATGGCTAGCTGCCCCCTTAATACGCACCAGACACCCAGGAATTACAATTACCCCTCTGGGTCCTATCGTCCGGCCCGGGCCCTCTGTGTTAACCAAGAGGCCCCTATGGAGGGATATGTGGGGCCGCTTCACGAGGCAGACCCTGTATATGCTGCCTCAGATAACCGCCAGCACCATCGGCAGAGGGTATGGCTCGAGGGGCGATCTACCGAGGGATTGCGAGACACAGGGGCTACTATCACGCTGGTACAGAGTCATTTGGTGCCAGAGCACAAGCGATCTGGACAGACTGTGGCCGTTAGAGTGGCGGGGGGGGATGTGTACAAAATTCCAACAGCTAAAGTGCATCTTGATTGGGGAGCGGGAAAGGGGGCTGTGAACGTGGGCCTAATGGATAATTTACCTGCCGAAGTACTACTGGGCAACGATTTGGGCCCCATGACTTCTGCCTATGCTCCAGTATGCAACAACGAGGCAGACCCAGTGACTACACGGGCCCAAGCCCGGACGGAGCGAGAGCTTTCACCAGTGCGGGAGACACAGGTAAGACCTACCCCGACCTTGCCTGACAGGTTAGGCCCCATACCCTGGGACACCCCAGATGCTTTCGAGGCAGAGTCTAAGACTGACCCGACCTTACAAAAGTACCGGGAACGAGCAGAGACCGGAGGGGGCGGGGCAGATAACGAAACATTCTTATGGGAAAAAGGGAAACTATACCGCTGGACAGAGAAAAGGGGACAGCGTAGGCGACAGCTGGTAGTGCCCCACAAATACCGTCAAGAAATCCTCAAAATAGGCCACGACATCCCCTTAGCAGGCCACCTAGCCGTTACCCGTACCCTACACCGCATTACTCACACGTTCTTTTGGCCAGGGGTGCACGCTGACGTTAGAACTTACTGTAACACCTGCGATGTGTGTCAACGAGTAGGAAGGCGAGGCGATCACCCTAAAGCCCAGCTAGTAAATATGCCCATTGTAGAGGAACCCTTCAGCCGGGTTGCTATTGACCTAGTGGGACCACTGGCTACCCCTAGTCCCTCCGGTAAGCGATACATTCTTACCGTAGTGGACTACGCTACCAGGTACCCAGAGGCTGTCGCCCTATCCAACATACAAGCTGATACGGTAGCGAATGCACTAGTACAGGTGTTCTCCCGGGTAGGATTTCCAAAAGAAATCCTATCCGACCGAGGCACCCAATTTACGGCTGAATTGACCCAACAACTCTGGCAGGTTTGCAAAATTAAGTCCCTCCTAAGCTCCCCATACCACCCCCAGATGAACGGGCTGTGTGAGAGGTTCAATGGGACCCTCAAGCAAATGCTCAAGACGTTCACTCAGGAATACCGAGACTGGGAACGCTTCCTGCCGCACCTCCTATTTGCTTATCGGGAGGTGCCCCAGGAAACGACAGGGTTCTCTCCCTTCGAGTTGCTCTACGGAAGAAAGGTACGGGGACCCCTAAACCTGATCCGGGAGCACTGGGAGGGAGAGATGGAGGCTGACGGTGTCCCAATTGTGCCATACGTGCTGGAACTCAGGGACCGAATGGAGCAATTAGCCAAATCCGTGCGGGCTAATCTCCAGTTGGCCCAGAGAAGACAGAAAGTATGGTACGATCGGGGGGCCCGAAAGAGAATCTTCACCATAGGACAAAAGGTGTTAGTACTTAAGCCGGTGAAGACAGACAAATTGCAGGCGTCCTGGCAGGGTCCCTACCAGATCGTAGAGAAAAGGGGAGACACCACTTATGTGATAGCTAGCTGCCACGACAACAATCTTAGAAAGACATTCCATGTAAACATGCTCAAGGAATATTTTGAGCGACCAGAGAACGTGACGGCCGTATGTTGTTCCCCTCAGGAAGACCCCGACAGTTTACCTATTCCAGACCTATTAGAAAAGAGCCTCCCCACAGGTATAGTGGCGCAGGTTCAGATAGGGGACCGACTTAGCCCCACTGAAAGGGAGCAGCTCAACCAACTCCTCCAGTCCAAACACCTCACCTTCTCCCCGAAGCCAGGGTACACTACTTTAACCACCCACCAGGTAGATACTCCGGGACAAGCTCCCTTGCGCCAGGCTCCGTACCGAATCCCCGAAGCAGTTAGGACAGGAATGAAGAAGGAGATCGATGAGATGCTCCAGCTCAGGGTAATTGAGCCCTCCGATAGTCCCTGGGCCTCCCCAGTTGTCTTGGTGCCCAAGAAAGATGGGACCACCCGGTTCTGCGTAGACTATCGGAGGCTCAATGAAAATACCGTGACGGACGCTTACCCTATGCCCAGGGTAGACGAGCTACTCGATCGTATAGCCAGGGGAAATTACCTGACCACTATTGACCTCTGCAAAGGTTACTGGCAGATTCCCCTGGCCCCGGAGGCTATCCCCAAGTCGGCATTCGTCACCCCATTCGGCTTATATCAGTTTAGGGTAATGCCGTTTGGGATGAAGAATGCCCCAGCTACATTCCAGCGCTTGGTGGATAGGCTCCTGGATGGCTTCCAGAGTTTTGCTTGCGCCTACCTGGACGACATAGCGATCCACAGTGAGTCCTGGGAGGACCACTTAGCTCATGTGGGAATGGTTCTGGATCAGATCCGGGCTGCTGGCCTGACTCTGAAGCCAGAAAAATGCCACTTTGGGATGGCCGAGGTACAGTACCTGGGTCACCGGGTGGGGTGTGGAAAGCAGCGACCAGAGCCGGCCAAAATAGAAGCTGTCGCCAATTGGCCCACCCCCATCACTAAGACTCAGGTCCTAGCCTTCCTGGGCACGGCAGGGTACTATAGACGGTTCGTACCAGACTACAGCACACTTGCCAAACCCCTGACTGACTTGACCAAGAAGAACTTACCTCGACAGGTCCTGTGGTCTCCCCACTGTGAAACGGCTTTCCAGGCTCTCAAAAATGCTCTAATTAACGCTCCTGTCTTGGCGGCCCCAGCCCTTAACAAACGTTTTATCGTCCATACAGATGCTTCCATGTTCGGGCTGGGAGCCGTCCTCAGCCAAGTAGGCGAAGATGGAGGGGAGCATCCAGTTGCCTACATCAGCCGGAAGCTCCTGCCCCGCGAAGTCAGCTATGCAGCGGTCGAAAAGGAGTGTTTGGCTTTGGTGTGGGCATTAAAGAAATTGACTCCCTATTTATATGGTCAGGAGTTCACTCTGGTCACCGACCATAACCCGTTGGTGTGGCTGAACCGGGTCTCTGGAGATAACGGCAGGCTATTATGTTGGAGCTTATCGTTGCAAACCTTCAATTTCACCATTACTTACAGACCTGGGAAACAGAATGGCAACGCCGACGGGTTGTCCAGACAAACCGACCTCAGCCCCGCATAACCAGCGGTCTGGACAGCCTTAGTCTGCCCCGAAAAGGGGTCAGACCGTGTCTGCCAGAGTGTTCCACAGAAAGGGAGCAATGTTACAGAAGCATTAGTTATTTTGTTGTGAAGAGCTTATTTCCCAGCAGCAATGCCTGAACCAGCAAGCCAGCGCCTAAGAAGGGCTCCAAGAAAACCGTAACAAGTTTCATTTCATAAAGAGTTAACTCTTTTTTTTTCAGCTTTTAGAAACTATTGTCTAATCACCTCTGGAGCCAGACTGCTAATTGATAAGATGAACTTGTAAACTTGTTATCTTAAGTACTGTAATCCTATTGTGGCCTGTCAAAGGACAGTGCTCTCTATCTAAATGTGTGATGGGGGATTTTGTGCTTCCCCCCCTCTCCCCCTGGGAGTGCCCTGTGTGCATGTAACCTTAATAAAAAGCAGGCTGGGCATCCCAGTCCTGAGTTCTTGTTTTGACCCTCAATCGCAGCGTTGACTCGTTTTTGTGGGCAGAAGGGTATCCTAGCTGTACTGCAGCTAAGGGAGATTATTCTATATTTGCGAGACTCATATAGAATACTATGGAAAGCAGCTTCTCCCCTCTTTAGCAATAGGGATCCAGGCTACTAAGCGGTCCATCTCTCAGCGAGACTAAGGGTAACCGTAACACTTGGGTTAATAGGTATAGAGTGATGGAGCTTGAGGATAATATAAAGTTATAAGAGGGCCTACAAGCTCTCGAGAAAACACAAGTACTTATATAAATAGAAGGTGAAGAGGGACTGGGAAAGGGAAGGAGGGGGGGCTTAGGGTTTATTTTATAGGTAAGTAGGAATAATTTAGTTAATGATAGTAATATTTACTTAGATTTATTTGAATTATATTTAAGTTAGGGGGTGTTAGGGTTAGACTTAAGTTTAAAGGGTTAATGCATTTAGAATAGTGGCAGCGACGTTGGGGACGGCAAATTAGGGGTTAATAAATGTAGGTAGGTGGCGGCAATGTTGGGGGCAGCAGATTAGGGGTTAATAAATATAATGTAGGTTGCGGCGATGTCTGTAGCGGAAGATTAGGGGTTAATAAGTATAATGTAGGTGGCGGTGATGTTAGGGGCGACAGATTAGGGGTTAATAATATTTAACTAGTGTTTGCGAGGAGGGAGTGTGGCGGTTTAGGGGTTAATATGTTTATTATAGTGGCGGCGATGTCCGGAGTGGCAGATTAGGGGTTAAAAAATGTATTATAGTGTTTGCGATGCGGGAGGGCCTTGGTTTAGGGATTAATAGGTAGTTTATGGGTGTTAGTGTACTTTTTAGCACTTTAGTTATGAGTTGTATGCTATGGCGTTGTAGTGTAAAACTCATAACTACTGACTTTAGAATGCGTTACGGATCTTGTCGGTAGAGGGTGTACCGCTCACTTTTTGGCCTCCCAGGACAGACTCGTAAATACCGGTGCTATGGAAGTCCCATAGAAAAAAGGGTTTATGAACTTTACGTAAGTCGGTTTGCGGTAAGGCCAAACAAGTGTGCGGTGCCCCTAAACCTGCAAGACTCATAATAGCAGCGGTAGTGAAAAAGCAGCGTTAGGACCTGTTAGAGCTACTTTTTTACCTTAACGCACAACTCGTAATCTAGCCGATATAAAATATGAAATACACCTTGTTCCTACAACATCTGAGCTACAGCCTGTAGTTATTTTTAAAGGGATATGAAACTCAAAAATTCTCTTTTGTGTTTCAGACAGAGCATAGAGTTTTAAAAAAAGTCCCCAGTTTACCTCTATTATCAATTTTGCTTTGTTCCCATGATATTCTGAGTTGAAGAGATACCTAGGTAGGCATCTGGAGCACTGAATGACAGGAAATAGTGCTACTATCTAGTGCTCTTCCAAATGAATAACATTCTTGCAAAAATACTGCCATATAGTGGTCCAGAAATGAGCTGGCTCTTAAGCATATGTCCCTGCTTTTCAACAAAAGATACCAAGAGGACAAAGAAAATTTGATAATAGAGGTAAATTAGAAAGTTGTGTAAAATTGCATGCTCCATCTGAATCATGAAAGAAAAAAAAATGGGTTTTATGTCCCTAACTTTAATCCATCACAGTTTCTGTGCAAAGTGCTTGGCATGGCTATTTGTCTGGTTTATCCATTTCAACCACCATCCAAATTCATTTAACAAATAACCCAGTTATCACGAGCTACTGCATTTATGCCACATTACCAACCCATACACTGCACTGAATAGAGACAAAGTGACAAAGATATTCCAGTTAATCAGAAAACACTTTTCATGCCACATTTTAAAAGAGCTTTTTGTACTTTTCTAATTCAGCTACATTCACCAACTGAAAACTTTTTTTCCTGCATGAAACACAGCTTTTTTTCAAAGTTAAAAAGAAAACAAACAGTAAATTCTCTAATGTGTTAGTGCAGTTTATTGTACTATTGCTTGCTATCTATAAACTATGGGCGAGATTACATATGCGGCGTCACCCGCAAAAGCCACCGCCGCGCCGGTGTTTAGTCCACATATACGGTGTTTAGTATCACATATACGGTGCCGCATATAAATGCGGCGCGTATATATTTTACTCCTATAAGCTAACATAGAACTGCCTCGCAAATGGGTATCACATATTCAGCTCAAGGACTTATGCAGCGAAAATTGAGACATTTTACTCCATTGTCACCTTGCCACACATAGGCAGGCATAGCAAGCCTTACGCTGAAAATGTGAGCACCGTAACTCCCGGAAAATATTAACTAACACCTAACGCATGCGCAATATCTACCTGACAACTGCAATCCCCCACCGCAATAACTAATAAAGTATATTAACCCTTATCCGCCGAACCCCCTCATCGCAATATGCCTAATTAAACTATTAACCCCTATTCCGCAATTCTCCCACATCGCAAACTACCTAATAAAGTATATTACCCCTAATCCGCCAAACCCCCACATTGCAATATGCCTAATTAAACTATTAACCCCTATTCCGCAATTCTCCCACATCGCAAACTACCTAATAAAGTATATTACCCCTAATCCGCCAAACCCCCACATTGCATATGCCTAATTAAACTATTAACCCCTATTCCGCAATTCTCCCACATCGCAAACTACCTAATAAAGTATATTAACCCCTAATCCGCCAAACCCCCACATCGCACTATGTCTAATTAAACTATTAACCCCTAATCCGCCATTCACCCACATCACAAACTACCTAATAAAGTATATTAACCCCTAATCCGCTAAACCCCCACATCACAATATGTCTAATTAAACTATTAACCCTTAATCCGCCATTCACCCACACCGCAAACTACCTAATAAAGTATATTAACCCCTAATACGCCGAACCCCCACATCACAATATTCCTAATTAAACTATTAACCCCATATCCGCCATTCACCCACATCACAAACTACCTAATAAAGTATATTAACCCCTAATCCGCTAAACCCCCACATCGCAATATGTCTAATTAAACTATTAACCCTTAATCCGCCATTCACCCACACCGCAAACTACCTAATAAAGTATATTAACCCCTAATACGCCGAACCCCCACATCACAATATTCCTAATTAAACTATTAACCCCATATCCGCCATTCACCCACATCACAAACTACCTAATAAAGTATATTAACCCCTAATCCGCTAAACCCCCACATCGCAATATGTCTAATTAAACTATTAACCCTTAATCCGCCATTCACCCACACCGCAAACTACCTAATAAAGTATATTAACCCCTAATACGCCGAACCCCCACATCACAATATTCCTAATTAAACTATTAACCCCATATCCGCCATTCACCCACATCTCAAAACTACCTAATAAAGTATATCAACCCCTAAACCGCCAAACCCCCACAATGCAAATAACTAAATACCTAAAATTAAAAAATACTAAATTACAATTAAAATAAAAAACCTAACATTACTTTTAAAATAAAAAAACTAAGTTTAAATTAATATAAAATTACAAAAATAAAAAAGTCTTACATTACATCTTTTACAATTGCCCATTAAATCCCTAATCTAAAAAATAACCCCCCCCCCCCCAAAAAAAAGCCTAAATCTAACCCCCAGATAGGTACTCACGGCTCCTGAAGTTCGGCGGTGAAGTCTTCTTCCAAGCAGCGACATCTTCTTCCATCGTGGTGACCTCTTTTTTTTTATTTTTTTTTTATTTTTTAGATTATGGATTTAATAGGCAATTGTAAAAGAGCTGAATGCCCTTTTAAGGGTAATGCCCATACATATGCCCCTTTAGGGGCAATGGGTAGTTTAAAAAATTTTAGTGTTACGTATTTTGGGGGGTTTGATGGGTGGGGGTTTACTGTTAGCGGGAACTTAGTTTTTTTTTAATGTAAAAGAGCTGTTTAATTTAGGGCAATATTTAAGGGCTATTGGTAGTTTAGTTTAGATTAGGGGGTGTTTTTATTTTGGGGGGCTTTTTTATTTTCATAGGGATTAGGTTTAATTTTTTAATTTTTGATAATTTGGTTTATTATTTTCTGTAATGTTAGACTTTTTTATTTTTTGTAATTTTAGATTAAATTAAATTTAGTTTTTTAAGTACTGTTAGGATTTTTATTTTAATAGTAATTTAGTTTATGTAATTTGCGGTTAATTTAGGGGATGTTAGGTTAGGGGGTTTAGTAATTTAATTTGTTATTTGCGTTGTGGGGGGTTAGTTGTTTAGGAGTTAATAGATTAATTAAGTTTATTGCGATGTGGGGGTTTGGCATTTTAGGGGTTAATAAGTTAGTTACTTTGCGATGTGGGAGTTTGGCGGTTTAGGGGTTAATACATTTATTAGGTAGTTTGCGATGTTGGGGTTGGCGGATTTAGGGGTTAATACTTTTTTTTAGGTAGATTGCGATGTGGATGAATGGCGGATTAGGGGTTAAAACATTTATTAGGTAGTTTGCGATGTTGGGGTTGACGGATTTAGGGGTTAATACATTTATTAGATAGTTTGCGATGTGGGTGAATGGCGGATTAGGGGTTAATAGTTTAATTAGACATATTGCGATATGGGGTTAATACATTTATTAGATAGATTGCGATGTGGGTGAATGATTAGGGGTTAATAGTTAATAGTTTAATTATGCATATTGCGTTGTGGGGGGTGTTGGTTTAGGGGTTAATAAATGTATTATTAGTTGCAATGTGGGGGGGGGGTACAGGGGTTTTACGTGTCGGGTTTATTTTTGGGAGGCGATTTAGCCTTTTATGGGAGATTTTACATATTTTTTTATTTTCTTAGGTGCCATCAGTTTCTAAAGTGCCGTAAGTCACTGGTGACTCAAGGAAATGTGTATTTGCGCACATTTCTGGACATTGCTAGTTTATTCAATTTACGGCACTTTATGAACTGCCGGCGGGGTTTATGTGATTGCCCGATGTGGGAGGTGAAATTACGGGCGGCGCGGGTTTTAGCAGTTGCGCTGAAGCCTGTGCCGCATATGTAATCTCGCCCTATATGTTTAAGTCCACACGTTATTAAAGACAGCTCCAAATCAGCAATGCAATACTTGGAGCTAGCTGGATACATATGGTGAACCAATGACAAGAAGCATATGTGTGTATCAACAAATCACTAGATAGCTCCTCTAGTGCATCACTGCTCTTAACAAAAGAATAAACAGAAACATTTCAATTTAATAACAGAAGTAAACTGAATTCTCTTAAAATTGCATGTTCAATTCATATGTTAAATGGACATATTACTCAGTAGCAGACTTCCCAACTGCCCCTTTATAAAAGGGCCAGTCCCTGATTCTGAGCTGTCTGAGCCACATGTCCTAATTTGCAGAATTTCTCTTAGACCCGCCCACAAACTGCCTAGACACACCCACATCCGGCACCGACACGCCCAATGATCACTTACAAATGCCCATAACGCCACCCACTATTCACTTGTGACCCTTCCCTTCTGACACAGCCCTACCCACAAAATGATGAAGGTCCTCCTCAACTTCCCGGGATGTTGGGAGGTATTTGGTAGTATGCTGAGTACTTATCTCCTATTCTTCTCTGCTCTATTCATCCTAGCTGCTCATTCCATGCAACATTGAAGTTACAATCCTTTACAAATGAGGCCATTGTAGTGCATACATTATAATGTTGTAAATGCACAGTGTTACTTGCTTTGTGAGCCATTTTGTTAAAACAAAGAGCCAAAAATTGTGTTTAAAACGTAGCTGACACTCTATAAATTAAAAAAAATCTGCACATTTAAATGCCTTTTTTTTATTTTACAGAGGCTTTAGGCCAGATTACGAGTGGAGTGCAAAATTGCGTTTTTGCGATATTTGCGATCCACTCGTAAAACCAGCCACGCAATAGAGTGCACTTCCATGGGCTCCAATGAGATGCTGTGAGATACGGCATGAGAACTAGTGCAGCGAAGGGGGTAATAGCTGGTTATTTATTGCGCACCTGCAAACGGGCGAATTTGAGATAAATTAGTGCTCCACTTGTAATCTAGCCCTTTATTGGATACCAGGTTAAAATGGCTGTCCAGTTCAATACTGGAATCTGGCGACTGTACATGGACTATCGCTCTGTTCGTATTTCTACCATTGTAATATTGCTACAGAAATGTAATTGCACCTCAAAATTTACCATATAATATCAGTACATTGTTATAACTCCTTCCTAAAAATATTGCAGTATAATAATATAGAATAATATATAGTACTTTTATTTAATTGCACACCAAAATATCAATACTTCTACGTAATTATGCCCCTAACATATCAGTGAATTCCCATGATATCACTAAAGTTATGTATTCACATCAATGTAATATCACTATACTGCTATACAATATATTTATGCATCCCATAATACTTTTTCTTTTTCTTCTTTCTTTAAAGGGAGGATGCGTCACAATAAAATTTCAACAGATGCTGAATATAATGAATCTCTGTGACTTCCCGTCCATGTATTTCCAAGGCTTTAAAGAGAGATGTTTAACTAAAATGAACATTTTGAACCTGATGACATTTCGTGTTGACCTGCTGGAAAAAAAATATAAATTCCTTTGCCTATTCATCTCCTAAAATAATCAGCTTTTTTAATGCATATATCTTCATGTAACAGATCCATATAATATTTATCTCTCACTTGAAGTCATTCTCTGTATAACCTTCTCTCTCTCCAAATAACATTCCAATAAATGGTTTTAACTATCCCTATAACCCTTGGTACTCTCTATATAACCTTTCACTATAGTTTCTGCTAGCTCTCCATGTAATAGTTCACAATAACTCCTATCTTCCCTTAAAACATCTCACTATAGCTCTTTCTATCTATTCATATTACATCTCCATATAACTTCTATCTCTGTATCTAATTATTATTTATGCAATATCACATTTCAGACTGTGTAACATCTATATAAACTAGGGTGCATTGTGGTGTCCTGCTATACAGAAGCTGAAGGGTTAATAATTTAATCCTTGCTTGCATATTTTGGTACTTGCTGTAAAGGTATTCTCTTAATGCCCTATGTGAGAGACTGAGAGGTGATGAGAAGCTTAATGATTTAACCTGCTTTAAAGGACTATAATAGGGCAATAATGTTAGATCAATTGTATTATTATACTATTGCTTGGCCATAACCATAAATACTATTGCTGCAAAGGAATTAAACAGATAATTACAGTCCAGTTCCAGCAATGCACTACTAGTGAGCCAATGAAAATAGACCAATGTGTGTAGCCACCAATCAACAGCGTACCCAAGGGAACAAAGTTCAATTTGATAATAATGGGGAATTTAGAAATGGCATGCTCTAATTGAATCAAAGTTTAATTTCAACTTCCCTATCCGTTTAAGCTAGTATTTTATTTTATTTTTTTGGGGTGGATGGGAGTGGGCGGAACTATGCAAACCATACATGGGTGTGGCTCTGCTACAAAGTGTCCCTGGAATTTTGTTTTCAAATTTTGGCAACTATGGGAAATACTCATGGAAACGGAATCTATCTGAACCCCAGAAACAGCAACCTTAGTCTGAGGAACCAGCAAACCCTTTCGAAAAAAATATTTTCTAACCATGTTGTTGAAGAAACAACAAAAATCTGCTGGTGTGAGAATCTGCTAAATGAAAAGATAAAGCTAGAACCAAAGTATCTTCCAGAAAAGGAAAAACTGCAATACCCTGATTGCAAACAAAAGGGTACCCAGGATCTTGTAAAATATTCTGGGAGTTGTACCCTGACCAAATGGTAGAGCAACAAACTGAAAATGCTAGTCCAGACCACCTAGAAAACTGAAGATAGTCTTTAAGAATAGGAACATAACGATAAGCACGCATAAATCTATTGTGGACATAAACTGACCTTGCAAAACAAAAAGGCAGACAAGTCTAAATAGTCTCTATTTAGGAAGAAGGAATTCTGCAAAATAAGTTCACAGCCTATAGAGCCAGAACTGATCTAAAAGTTCCTTCCCTTATAGGAATAAAGAAGAGGTTGGAAAAAAAAACCCTTCCCTGTACCAACAAAGGAACAGGAACAATCACTCCCATAAATTTTGATCTGAAAGTTTCCTCCCTTAAATGGCCAGTAAACATAGAAAATAATGTTATATAATTCTGCACATAGTGCAGAATTATATAACATTATATTAGTTCTAGCTTTATAAAACCTAATATTGCCTGTAAACTTTTATTCAAAAATAGTGTTTTCCAGACCCGCTCTCTGTGCTCTACTGACTGGCCAGATGCGCTCAGTGTAAAAAACAGACCTGCTCAGAAGAGCACAGAGAGCGGGTCTGGAAAACATTATTTTTTAATAAAAGTTCACAGGCAATATTAAGTTTTATAAAGCTAGCACTAATATAATGTTATATAATTCTGCACTATGTGCAGAATTATATAACATTATTTTCTATGTTTACTGGCCCTTTAAAGGAACAAAGAAGAGGGTTAGAATAAAACCTCTTTCCCTGTACCAATAAAGGATCAGGAACAATCACACCCATAAATTCTAGATTCAAAACTGACTAAAAAAGGCATGAGCGTTCACAAGACTTCACAGAATATTGGACAGAAAAAACAGAATGAAACCAAGCTTCCTAAAAGAAGCCAACCTGCCCCCTACTAGAGTCTCTGGATCAAGGGTTGCAGCTTTGTGCAAATTGAGATAAAGCAGTAGATTTGTTGGACTGATAAGATTTGTTTCACATAGAACTTGGCTTCCAGACAGAACCAGAGGAACTTGCTTCTAAATAAAGGATTCAGATTTCTGTGCCCTGTTCTGACGAAAGGAACAAAAATTATTTGGATAAGCTTGTTTAACTTCCATCACATTAGAGATAAAAGAAGCCAAACCAGAACAAAATTACATGTTTCCCTGAAATGAAAGAGATAAAAGCCTGGATTTAGAAACTATATCAGCAGACATACGGGCCGATTTATCAAGGGCCCCTGATGCCCCTGTTTCCACGCGAGCCTTCAAGCTTGCTAGAAACATCAGTTATGAAGCAGCAGTCTTAAGACCGCTGCTTCTTAACTTAACTGGTCCGCTACCTCTGAGTCTGCGGACATCAATCCCCCCAATCCTATGCAATCGGGTTGATTGACACCCCCTGCTCTGCAGGGGGCAGCATTGCACAAGCAGTTCACTAGAACTGCTTGTGCAATGTTAAATGTTGGCATTCAGCGATGTCCGCCAAGTTTTGATAAATCGGCCCCCAAGACTTAACCATAAACCCCTTTAGAAAGTACCAAAAACTTGCTTTAGCATAAACTTAATGACAACTAAAATAGCATCACAAATGAAAGCCTTAGCAAATTTGAGCAACAACAAATGAGGGTTAAAAAATCTTCACAAGCAGAATCATCAGAAGACTGCCCAAACATATTATTAAAACAAAGGAAGAAGTAGCAACTATATTGAAATAGATACTACGGATCTAAAAAAAGATAACCTGCTTGCTGAACCCCCCCCCAAAAAAAAAAAACTCCTATGGAAAGAATCTAACTTTAAAAGGATTAGAGGTATGTAAAGTCTGAGTAGAAATAGCCCCATCTACTTTGGCAATAGTTTCCCAAAATGTAACATTGGAGGCTGGAAAATTATACATTTTCAACTCTGCTGAAGGATTAAAAGGAATACCTGTCTTGTTTTAGCCCAATCTCTGGAAATAATCTCAGAGACCGCATCAGGGATAGGAAATACATAAAGGGATTTAACCATAGGTATAAAAACAGGATTTAAACAGTTAACCAGCTGTTAACCTCATCTACTTTAGGATCTTAAACTCTAAAGTAAACAGTTTCTTTAAAAAGAGAACAAATATGCTCAATTTAAATGAACAAGTATATACTTCAGGTCCATGATCAGAGGTAGATTCAGAACCAAAACTCTTCCTCTGAGAACGTAGCTGCTTCATGACTAGAAACATTAACTTCAGCAGGCTTAGAGCTAGTAGAAGATAAATTCTTACCTGACCTTTTACGCTTACATGAAAGAGGCATTGCCACAAACATTTCAGACACAGAAGACTGTATAAAATCATTGACTCCAGGAATCAGTAGGATTCTCCTGTAAGAAACAAACAGACGGTGAAGTAACATCCTTGGAAGCAAGAGCAGCATTAGAACGGTCAGAATGCATTAGAATATTAATACCTCAGCTTATTTACAATACCACTTAACACAATACCACTTAACACAATGCCACTTAACACAATACCACTTAACACTGGTAGGAAAGTGTTCAGATGACCCAGCTTCTAAGATAAATTTAGGGACAGTCAGTAAAGTGCAAGAAAAAAAAAGCATGCAGCTAAACGGTAACATCACCATTAAAAAAAAGCTTTAAAGAAATGGAAACACCCCCTCTCAAAAAAGAACTCTTAAAAAAATTACAAGTTCAAAAATTATAAAAGCAGAGATGCGGTTACACAGGACACCTGTTATCTAAATAGCGTACATAAGAGAGGAGGTGCGCATCAATCTGGCCAAAACGTATGCTATCACGTGTCAAAAAAAGTACACATTTGTAAAAATCTAGCGTGCGTTTAAAAATATAGGCACAAGAAAAGCTGTTAAGCGTTAAACAAATATATGCAGGCTAAACATGACACATAATTATAAATACTTAATAATAAAAAATTAAGGGGAATTACCTAATATATATATATATATATATATATATATATATATATATATATATATATATATATATATATAAAACAGGCTTATAGTGTGCCAAATATAAAATTCAAAATAAAGAACTTACCAATAGGCACTCTACTACTGGAGGAAACCAGTAGGAAGCCAAAACCAGTGCTGAAACATAACAGCAGAGGATCTGGAATAGGAGTATATTGGCAAACTAACAGAAGGAGACAAAGGACAAGTCATGATACGATTGGGTTGATTTCTGTCCGTGGCCTCAGAGCAGGCGGACAAGTTATGGAGCAGCGTTCTTTAGATACCCCCATGATGAATGAAGATGTCGCCGCCTGGATGAAGACGTCTTGCTGCCTGGATAAAGATAGGAGATGCCCCCGCGATGAAGATGTCGCCGCCTGGATGAAGACTTTCTGGGGTTAGTGTTAGATCTTTTTTTATTTTTTGGTTGTTTTTTTTTAATTAAGGATGGGCAGTAAAAGAGCTGAATGCCCTTTCAGGGGCAGTGGGTAGCTTAGGGTTTAGACTTTTTTTTTTATATTTTTATTTTGGGGGGTTGGTTGGGTGGGGGTTTACTGTTAGGGGGACTTTGTAATTTTTAGGTAAAAGAGCTGTTTAACTTAGGGTAATTTGTTAGGTTAGGGCATGTTTTTATTTTGGGAGGGTTTTTTGTTTTTTTAGGGGTATTAGATTAGGTGTAATTTTTATTATTTTGGATAATTTAATTTATTATATTTTGTAATCTTAGATTTTTTATTTTTCGTAATTTAATTTTTTTGCAATGTAATTTTTTTATTTTTTTTTTGTAGTGTTAAGATTTTTTTAATTTGTAATTTATTTATTTTTAGTTAATTGTAATGTTAGGTTACTTTATAGTTTAAACTTCGTTTATATTGTAAATTTAATTTAAACTAAGAGGGTAATAGGTTTAGAGTTCAATAGTTTCAATTAGAGTGTTGCGATGTTGGGGGCTGGCGGTTTAGGGGTTAATAGGTTTAGTTTAGTAGTTGTGATGTAGGGGGCTTGCGGTTTAGGGGTTAATAGGTTTAGTTTAGTAGTTGCGATGTGGGGGCCGGCGGTTTAGGGGTTAATAGGTTTATTATAGTAGTAGCGATGTGGGGGCCGGCGGTTTAGGGGTTAATAGCTTTATATAGTTTTGGCTATGTGGGTGGGCGGCAGATTAGGGTTTAATAAGTTTAATATAGTATTTGCGATGCGGGAGGGTGGCGGTTTAGGGGTTAATAGGTCGTTTATGGGTGTTAGTGTACTTTGTAACATTTTAGTTATGAGTTCTGTGAAACATTTTTGTTTTGCAAAGTCCATAACTACTGGTCTCAGATCGCGAAATGGATTGTGTCGGTATAGGCTGTAACGCAAGGATTTTAGCCGGACCGCACAACCTGTATAACGGCGCTATGGAAATCCCGCACTCAAACGTCATTTTTTGAGTGCGGAATGGATCGTTGCGTTACAGCTATACCACCACGACTTGTAATACGGGAGATCTGCCATTCCACGCGCAATGGCCAATTTTTCAGCGCTATAGCCATACCGCACCATATTGCAAAACTTGTAATCTAGGTGTTTTTAATTAAGATATGTACATTGTTTTTTTTTTTAGATATAATGTAATTGCACACTTAATATACTGCAGTATAATGTAAATATAACTTTTGTAGCCAATGGGAAACAAAAAAAATAGTGTGACTCACTTTATTGCAATATTCACTTTATTGCTATGGTCTGGAACCAAACCTGCAATATCTCCGAGGTCCGCCTGTACTTGGATTTTGCAAATGCGCTTGATACAGTTCCACATGAGAGATTAATCTGAAAAATTAAGGACTGGGAATAGCTGAAAATGTTAGCTCATGGATAAATAACTGGATAAAAGACAGGGAGCAACGAGTAGTAGTAAACAGATCAAATGGTAATAGCCTTAGCAAAACAGAGGAGGAAAGGTATTTGGGAAAAGTTATACATAGCAAGCTAGAGATGGGTGTTTAATGCAGGGTAGCAGCTACTAAGGCTAATAAGATACTAGTATGTATTAAAAGAGACATTGATGCAAGGGAGGAAAGCATACTTATCTCACTATATAAATCCCTGGTAAGACCTCACCTTAAGTATGGAGTGCAGCTCTGGACCAATCTCTAAAAAAAAGACATTGCAGACTTAGGAAAAGTTCAGAGATAGGCCACAAAACTAATAAGGGGAATGAAGAATTTAACCTATGAGGAGTAGTTAGCCAAACTGGTTCTGTTATTGAGAGGTGACATGATAACATTTTTCAAATACATTCAAGGCCCATATGCAGAGATGGCAGAATCTGTTTATTCCAAGAAAATTGTTTGTGACAAGAGGTCACAATTTAAGACTGGAGGAAAGGAGATTTAATCTCCAGCAGCGTAAATGCCTTTTCACTGTAAAAGAAATTCAGTTTTGGAACTCATTGCCTAAGGAGGTAGTAAATGCCAATGCATTAGACACATTTAAAAACTGTTTAAAAACATTTCTGTCCAAAATGTAGTGATATGATTGCTGGTGTTAAATGGGTCACCCTTTAATGGGATTAATGTAAGCTCAACTGGAGCTTTTATTGTAAATAAGTTAAGAGAGAAGTAAACTAGAAACCCCTATCTGATAATACATTGGACTCCAGCCCTTCTCATCTCCTTTGGCTTAGCTTGCCCCTACATACTCACTGACAACTTCTTGATTGGCTTAGCGCAGCTCCTTACCATGCTCTCGTAAGCCATGACATTCCAAGTAGTACATTGCTGCTCCAGATCCTACACTTCAACAGAAGATACCAAGAGACTGAGGCAAATTTGATAACATAAGTAAATAAGAAAGATGTTTAAAATAGAATGCTGAATAATGAAAGAAAAATGTGGGCTTTCATATCACTTAAACACCTAGCCCAATAGAGTGATACCTGTTGCAGCATAGACCCTCACCCTGGACCCCAGCCATCACACATGCCTACAAGAAAAGGCAAAACATCCACCAACCTAACCATCACAGGGATGTGGGCTCTCCAATGCCTCCAGGGACTAGAGGAGGAGAAGGAAATTAATAATTTTCTTTCTTTGATGGGCAGAAATAACAATTAAGTGGTCAGCAAGGGAAGTCACTGTTAAGGGGGAGTGGTTATCTCACTGGTATCTGTGTAGGACGAGGGAAGATACAACAGTTCTATTTCATTTTGCTGTGTATTTCAGAAAGTTGCATGGTTTATTAGAATTAATTTGAAGTTTGTATATTTACCACTGGCAGGCCATTTAATTCATCTACCCATTGTTGTGTAAGGGTAACATGCTTACATCCACTGCTCTATGGGGCAGACGTTTCTACTTACTATGACCAAGATTACAAGTTGTGCACTAAACCGGGTGCGTAAATAATGCAAAAAAAATAGTGGCATCGCACTTTCCATAGCGCTGCCATTACAAGTTACTGAAAAACCTTCTTTTGTTGTGCGGTATGGTGCGTTAAGCTCCATACCGCACAAAACCCTTGACTTGACGTTTTCCCCCATAGACATCAATGGAGAGAAAGTGTTAGAAAAAAACTAAGACCTGCGATCGCCGAATGGAGATCACAGTAACGCAATCCCCATTGATGTCTATGGGGAAAATAAATTTATGAACAAGGAGAAAATGCAGCACTCGGGGGACACCAACTTGAAATTAAAAGGCAAAACTTTATTCCATTAGTTTAAAAATACAGGTAGGATCAGGGAATTAACCCCTTACGCGTTTCGTGCTCCGCCTGAGCACTTAGTCATAGGGATATTTGCTTAAACCGGACATAGCCTATTTAAAGGCACAGTGTCCAATCAAGCAATGTTTCAGAAAGATTTAAAAAAACAATAATATAAAAACATGTTGACATTGAACATGATCATCTTGCAATATGAATGCATGAATCAGCCAAACATCAGTGAATATTAAATGTAAAAATAAACAATTTTGTATCACATCAAAGTTCCGTAGTATTAAATGCAACAACACACTGCTTCAAAAAGACAATATAAACATAGATCTTGTAACAATGACATTAATCAGCTAGAGACACTATATGTATAGAAAAGCTTTTACCCAATACATAAAACTTTTAACTAACCTAGTACGTTTATGTTACGTAGGAACTGAAGTTGTTGCCATATTGTTTAATAAATACAAGAAAAAATCATAGCAGTGTGTTACATAACACTGAACATGGTTAGTAATGTTGTGTAAGGTATATGTCTTGGGATGAATTGATAACCAAATAGCATAGTGTGACATGGTAAAACTGGAAATAGATATTAGTCTATGAATAGACTCATATCCCACTCCTTATTTAAACCTTCAGGGGTAACCGTTCTTAATTTATATATCCAATACATTTCTTGTTTGAGTAACATTTTATTTCTGTTTCCCCCTCTGGTCGGTGGATACATTTTATCAATGACTTTAACTGTCATATTAAATTTATTTGTCATGTATATGCTGAAATGGTGCCGTGCAATTGCTGAATTTTTATTATACATTTTAGTGTCATATATGTGTTCCCTCATACGAGATCTTAATTCTCTACTAGTCTGACCTGTATATTGCATGTGACACAGATTACACTCAAGTAAATATACAACATAGTGGCTCCTGCAATTTGCATAGAAACCAATGTTGTAACTTTCAAGGGTTACAGTACTTAAAAGTTTCTCCTCTGCCTATAATGTCACAGGTTGAACACGGGCCAGTGCCACATTTAAAAGTTCCTGCTATCGAAACAAAAGAAAGATAACAGGGATTTTGCAGATTCTCCTATTGTTTTCTCAACTGAATACTCTAATCAGTATAACCAGGTATGTGGTATCCTAAGGAGAAACTTACAAATCTTACAACAAGATGAGATACTAAGTGGGATTATTGATAAATGTAAATTTGGTCCCAGACGGGCGCCCACTTTAGCCAATAAATTGTCACCAAGCTTAGTGTCCTCTAAGAAACAGAGAACAGGTACATGGCTACATAAAAAAGCAACTTTTAAATGTGGCACTGGCCCGTGTTCAACCTGTGACATTATAGGCAGAGGAGAAACTTTTTCAAGTACTGTAACCCTTGAAAGTTACAACATTGGTTTCTATGCAAATTGCAGGAGCCACTATGTTGTATATTTACTTGAGTGTAATCTGTGTCACATGCAATATACAGGTCAGACTAGTAGAGAATTAAGATCTCGTATGAGGGAACACATATATGACACTAAAATGTATAATAAAAATTCAGCAATTGCACGGCACCATTTCAGCATATACATGACAAATAAATTTAATATGACAGTTAAAGTCATTGATAAAATGTATCCACCGACCAGAGGGGGAAACAGAAATAAAATGTTACTCAAACAAGAAATGTATTGGATATATAAATTAAGAATGGTTACCCCTGAAGGTTTAAATAAGGAGTGGGATATGAGTCTATTCATAGACTAATATCTATTTCCAGTTTTACCATGTCACACTATGCTATTTGGTTATCAATTCATCCCAAGACATATACCTTACACAACATTACTAACCATGTTCAGTGTTATGTAACACACTGCTATGATTTTTTCTTGTATTTATTAAACAATATGGCAACAACTTCAGTTCCTACGTAACATAAACGTACTAGGTTAGTTAAAAGTTTTATGTATTGGGTAAAAGCTTTTCTATACATATAGTGTCTCTAGCTGATTAATGTCATTGTTACAAGATCTATGTTTATATTGTCTTTTTGAAGCAGTGTGTTGTTGCATTTAATACTATGGAACTTTGATGTGATACAAAATTGTTTATTTTTACATTTAATATTCACTGATGTTTGGCTGATTCATGCATTCATATTGCAAGATGATCATGTTCAATGTCAACATGTTTTTATATTATTGTTTTTTTAAATCTTTCTGAAACATTGCTTGATTGGACACTGTGCCTTTAAATAGGCTATGTCCGGTTTAAGCAAATATCCCTATGACTAAGTGCTCAGGCGGAGCACGAAACGCGTAAGGGGTTAATTCCCTGATCCTACCTGTATTTTTAAACTAATGGAATAAAGTTTTGCCTTTTAATTTCAAGTTGGTGTCCCCCGAGTGCTGCATTTTCTCCTTGTTCTTACATTTTTTGCGGCTTGCGCTTAGCCGCGTTTGATTTGCACCTCACGGGGCTGTGAGCAACATACCCTATCGGCTTGGCAGCAATAGGACTCTCCCCTCTACGTCACGCTCTGCAGCGGCCTAGTCTCTCTTACTCCCAGAAAATAAATTTATGTTAAAACCTAACACCCTAACATAAACCCCTAGCCTAAATACCCCTAATCCGCCACCCCCTGACATCACAGACACTAAATAAACCTATTAACCTCTAAACCGCCGCACCCCACATCACTACTACTATAATAAAGTTATTAACCCCTAAACCGCCGGCCCCCCACATCACTACTACTATAATAAAATTATTAACCCCTAAACCGCCAGCCCCCCACATCGCAACAGACTAAATGAAACCATTAACCCCTAAACCTAACTATCCCCTATTCTTTAAATTACATTTACAATATGGTACAAAATAACAGGCAATCAGAGAATGACGTCCTGTAGGGTGCGCCACTATCATAGCAGATAAAAAGGGAAATGCACTTATGTGTAATGTGATGATAACCGTATGTATGTATATTTGTTCACACGCTTAGATGTGTTAATACCAAAAAAAAAGGAAATAAATAAAATGAAATAAAAATAGTGACAGAATATAAATCAAATAGATTATATATATATATATATATATATATATATATATATATATATATATATATATATATATATATGTAGTGAATTCAAATAGTTTCAAATAAATTCAAAATAAAATAATTAAATAATATGCAAAAAATGGTACAATTGAAATAAAATAAAATAACATAATTTATGTAAGAACTTACCTGATAAATTCATTTCTTTCATATTGGCAAGAGTCCATGAGCTAGTGACGTATGGGATATACAATCCTACCAGGAAGGGCAAAGTTTCCCAAACCTCAAAATGCATATAAATACACCCCTCACCACACCCACAATTCAAAGAAAGGAGTAGAAAGCATCAACAAAAGAAATTTGGAAATAATTGTGCTTTATACAAAAAATCATAACCACCATAAAAAGGGTGGGCCTCATGGACTCTTGCCAATATGAAAGAAATTAATTCATCAGGTAAGTTATTACATTAATTATGTTTTCTTTCATGTAATTGGCCAGAGTCCATGAGCTAGTGACGTATGGGATAGCAATACCCAAGATGTGGAACTCCACGCAAGAGTCAGTAGAGAGGGAGGGATAAAAATAAAAACAGCCATTTTCCGCTGAAAAAAATT
Organism: Bombina bombina; assembly: GCF_027579735.1. Taxonomy (NCBI): domain Eukaryota; kingdom Metazoa; phylum Chordata; class Amphibia; order Anura; family Bombinatoridae; genus Bombina; species Bombina bombina. The sequence continues at coordinate 548,940,294 of NC_069501.1, read as the reverse complement.
AATCCACAACCCAAAAAAATAAGTTTATTCTCATAAATGAAAGAAAAAAACTTAAATCAAAAGCAGAAGAATCAAACTGAAACAGCTGCCTGAAGAACTTTTCTACCAAAAACTGCTTCTGAAGAAGCAAATACATCAAAACGGTAGAATTTAGTAAATGTATGCAAAGAGGACCAAGTTGCCGCTTTGCAAATCTGATCAACTGAAGCTTCATTCTTAAAGGCCCACGAAGTGGAGACTGATCTAGTAGAATGAGCTGTAATTCTCTGAGGCGGGGCCTGAGCCGACTCCAAATAAGCTTGATGAATCAAAAGTTTCAACCAAGAAGCCAAGGAAATAGCAGAAGCCTTCTGACCTTTCCTAGGACCAGAAAATAAAACAAATAGACTGGAAGTCTTCCTGAAATCTTTAGTAGCTTCCACATAATATTTCAAAGCTCTTACCACATCCAAAGAATGTAAGGATCTTTCCAAAGAATTCTTAGGATTAGGACACAAGGAAGGGACAACAATTTCTCTATTAATGTTGTTAGAATTCCCAACCTTAGGTAAAAATTGAAAAGAAGTCCGCAAAACTGCCTTATCCTGATGAAAAATCAGAAAAGGAGACTCACAAGAAAGAGCAGATAGCTCAGAAAGTCTTCTAGCAGAAGAGATAGCCAAAAGGAACAACACTTTCCAAGAAAGTAGTTTAATGTCCAAAGAATGCATAGGCTCAAATGAAGGAGCCTGTAAAGCCTTCAGAACCAAATTAAGACTCGAAGGAGGAGAAATTGATTTAATGACAGGCTTAATACGAACTAAAGCCTGTACAAAAGAGTGCATATCAGGAAGTATAGCAATCATTCTGTGAAATAAAACAGAAAGAGCAGAGATTTGTCCCTTCAAGGAACTTGCAGACAAACCCTTATCCAAACCATCCTGAAGAAACTGTAAAATTCTAGGAATTCTAAAAGAATGCCAAGAGAATTTATGAGAAGAACACCATGAAATGTAAGTCTTCCAAACTCTATAATAAATCTTTCTAGAGACAGATTTACGAGCTTGTAACATAGTATTAATCACTGAGTCAGAGAAACCTCTATGACTTAGTACTAAGCGTTCAATTTCCATACCTTCAAATTTAATGATTTGAGATCCTGATGGAAAAACGGACCTTGAGACAGTAGGTCTGGCCTTAACGGAAGTGGCCAAGGCTGGCAACTGGACATCGGAACCAGATCCGCATACCAAAACCTGTGTGGCCATGCTGGAGCCACCAGCAACACAAATGATTGTTCCATGATGATTTTGGAGATCACTCTTGGAAGGAGAACTAGAGTCGGGAAAATGTAAGCAGGATGATAACACCAAGGAAGTGTCAGCGCATCCACTGCTTCCGCCTGAACATCCCTGGACCTGGACAGGTATCTGGGAAGTTTCTTGTTTAGATGAGAGGCCATGAGATCTATCTCTGGAAGACCCCACATCTGAACAATCTGAGAAAACACATCTGGATGGAGAGACTACTCCCCTGGATGTAAAGTCAAAACTGAAGAGCTCTGAAAATTGCACGGAGTTCTAAAATATTTATTGGTAATCTCGCCTCTTGAGATTTCCAAACCCCTTGTGCTGTCAGAGATCCCCAAATAGCTCCCCAACCTGAAAGACTCGCATCTGTTGTGATCACAGTCCAGGTTGGCTGAACAAAAGAATCCCCTTGAAGTAAATGATGGTGATCTATCCACCCCGTCAGAGAGTGTCGTACATTGGGATTTAAGGATATTAATTGTGATATCTTTGTATAATCCCTGCACCATTGGTTCAGCATACATAGCTGTAGAGGTCTCATGTGAAAATGAGCAAAGGGGATCGCGTCCGTTGCTGCAGTCATGAGACCTAAAACTTCCATGCACATAGCCACTGAAGGGAATGACTGAGACTGAAGGTGCCGGCAGGCTGCAACCAATTTTAAACGTCTCTTGTCTGTTAGAGACAGAGTCATGGACACTGAATCTATCTGGAAGCCTAAAAAGGTGACCCTTGTCTGAGGAATCAAGAAACTTTTTGGTAAATTGATCCTCCAACCATGTTTCCGAAGAAACAACACTAGTTGATTCGTGTGAGATTCTGCAGAATGTAAAGACTGAGCTAGTACCAAGATATCGTCCAAATAAGGAAACACCGCAATACCCTGTTCTCTGATTACAGAGAGTAGGGCACCTAGAACCTTTGAAAATATTCTTGGAGCTGTTGCTAGGCCAAATGGAAGAGCAACAAATTGGTAATGCTTGTCTAGAAAAGAGAATCTCAGAAACTGATAATGTTCTGGATGAATCGGAATATGAAGGTATGCATCCTGCAAGTCTATTGTGGACATATAATGTCCTCGCTGAACAAAAGGCAGAATAGTCCTTATAGTCACCATCTTGAAAGTTGGTACTCTTACATAACGATTCAAAATTTTCAGATCTAGAACTGGTCTGAATAAAATTTCCTTCTTTGGGACAATGAATAGATTTGAATAAAACCCCAAACCTTGTTCCTGAAAAGGAACTGGCATGATTACCCCTGAAGACTCCAGGTCTGAAACACACTTCAGGAAAGCCTGAGCTTTTACTGGATTTGCTGGGATACGTGAGAGAAAAAATCTTCTCACAGGAGGTCTTACTCTGAATCCTATTCGATACCCTTGAGAGACAATGCTCTGAATCCATTGATTTTGGACAGAATCTATCCAAAAAAGACTAAACCCCAGGTAAGAAAAAAAATTCTTAAAAAAATGTTTATATTCCCCAAATATGAAACTGACAGTCTGCAGAAGGAAATACATGAACCTGACTCATAGCAAATATAAGTACAATACATATATTTAGAACTTTATAAAAATGCATAAAGTGCCAACCCATAGCTGAGGTGTCTTAAGTAATAAAAAAACATACTTACCAAAAGACACCCATCCACATATAGCAGATAGCCAAATCAGTACTGAAACAGTTATCAGTAGAGGTAATGGTAAATTGAGAGTATATCGTCGATCTGAAAAGGGAGGTAGGAGATGAATCTCTACGACCGATAACAGAGAACCTATGAAATAGACCCCCGTTAGGGAAATTATCGTATTCAATAAGTGATACTCCCTTCACGTCCCTCTGACATTCGCTGTACTCTGAGAGGAATCGGGCTTCAACAATGCTGAGAAGCGCATATCAACGTAGAAATCTTAGCACAAACTTACTTCACCACCTCCATAGGAGGCAAAGTTTGTAAAACTGAATTGTGGGTGTGGTGAGGGGTGTATTTATAGGCATTTTGTGGTTTGGGAAACTTTGCCCCTCCTGGTAGGATTGTATATCCCATACGTCACTAGCTCATGGACTCTTGCCAATTACATGAAAGAAATATATATAGTGTGAGAAAAAGTTTGTCCCAAAAAAAGGAGTCTCCAAAGATTGAATTCAATCCAAACAGACACTGGAAGAGGTGAAGGCTGCTCCCCTGACTTTTTATTCTAAATTTACAATATAACTATCTTAAAATAAATAAAAACTTACCTGTAAAATAAAATAAATAAATAAAATAAAATAAGATTAAACTATAAATTAACCTAACATTACTATAATTAAAAAAATAAATAAACGAAATATAAAAAACCTAAGTTACAAAATTTTAAAATACTAACATTACAATTTTTAAAAAAAAAAAACCTAACATTACAAAAAATACAGTAAAATTAGTAAAAATAACAAAAAAACTAACATTACCAAAAATTAACAAACACTAAAATTAGGAAAAATAAAAAAAACAGTAAGATTACAAAAAATAATAAACGAAATTATCCAAAATAATAAAAAACATAATTTATGTAAGAACTTACCTGATAAATTCATTTATTTCATACTGGCAAGAGTCCATGAGCTAGTGACGTATGGGATATACATTCCTACCAGGAGGGGGCAATGTTTCCCAAACCTCAAAATGCCTATAAATACACCTCCCACCTCACTCATACCTTAGTTTAAGGTGTAGCCAAGAAGTGAGGTGTAAAAGAAGGAGTAAAAAGCATACAGAAAGAGGAACTGGAAAAAATAAAGTGCTTTTTACAAAAAAAATCATAACCACCAAAAAATAGGATGGGTCTCATGGACTCTTGCCACTATGAAATAAATTAATTTATCAGGTAAGTTCTTACATAAATTATGTTTTCTTTCATGTACGTGGCAAAAGTCCATGAGCTAGTGACGTATGGGATATAATACCCAAGATATGGAAATCCACGAGTCACTAGAGAGGGAGGGATAAAATAACAACAGCTAAATCCGCTGAGAAATTAAACCCCCCAAAAAATAATGAAGTTTTCTTAAAAATTTCAAAAAAACTCAAATTATAGGCACTAGAATCAAACTGAGACAGCTGCCTGAAGAACCTTTCTACCAAAGGCTGCTTCCGAGGAAGCAAACACATAAAAATGGTAATATTTAGTAAAAGTATGCAAAGAAGACCAAATTGCTGCTTTGCAAATTTGATCAACTGAAGCTTCATTCTTAAAAGCCCAAGAAATGGCAACTGATCTAGTAGAATGAGCTGTAATTCTCTGAGGCGGAGACTGCCCGCCTCCAAATAAGCTTTGTAAATCAAAAGTTTCAACCAAGATGCTAAAGAAATAGTAGAAACTTTCTGAACTTTCCTGGGACCAGAAAAAATAACAAACAGAGGCCTATGTATCAAAGGTCTTGCGGACCTGATCCAACAGTGCGGATCAGGTCCGCAAGACCTCGCTGAATGCGGAGAGCAATACGCTCTCCGTATTCAGCATTGCACCAGCAGCTCACAAGAGCTACTGGTGCAATGCTGCCCCCTACAGGGGGGTGTCAATCAACCCGATCGTACTCGATTGGGTTAAATTGTGGCGATTCCTGTCCGCCTGCTCAGAGCAGGCGGCCAGGTTATTGAGTAGCGGTCTTTAGACGGCTGCTTCATAACTGCTGTTTCTGGCGAGTCTGAAGACTCGCCAGAAACACAGGCCCTCAAGCTCCATCTGGAGCTTGATAAATGGGCCTCATAGACTAGAAGTCTTTCTGAAATCTTTAGAAGCCTCTACATAATATTTCAAAGCTCTTACCACATCCAAAGAATGTAAAGATATTTCAAGAGTATTCTTAGGATTAGGACACAAGGAAGGAACAAAATTTCCCTATTGATGTTGTTAGAATTCACAACTTTAGGTAAAAATTTCAATGAAGTCTGCAAAACAGCGTTATCCGGATGGAAAATCAGATAAGGAGACTCACAAGAGAGAGCAGACAATTCGGAAACTCTTCTAGCAGAAGAGATAGCCAAAAGAAATAGCACTTTTCAAGAAAGTAGTTTAATATCCAAAGAATGCATAGGGGCCTATTTATCAAAGCGTCAACTGAAAATACGCTGGAATTCAGCGTCGTAATTGTCGCAAGATTGATCCGCCGTAGTTATCAAAGTGTCAAGATTGGCAAATGTTGAAATTTGTGACGTAAAATACGATCCCACAATCTCAATCCGACGCACATCGATGCGAGTTGAAAACCGTGGTATTCGAGCGGAATTGTGTTCATTCGCCCTCCTATTCGACACTATTTGAAGCTCTCACGAAGTTATCAAAAATTCTACATTTACGCTTGCGTCTTTTCCGACTCAGCGTACCTAGTTTTCAATCCACCCCCCTTGAGGTCGCGGATGCCATAGAAGTCAATGGGAGTCTGAAAACACAGAAAGCTTATATTCGATGCTGCAAGAGAATGAAGTATATTACATAATAAAAGTAAATTAGAAACTTTATTAAATTTGTATACCCTTTCTAAAACAAACAATATTATTGCTACACATTTGGTGCACTAGTAGATATAGGGATAAAAATGAAAAATACATTACTACTTATGGATTATGCTACAACTTTGTCTCTCATACAAAGCAAGGGGACAATATTATTTTGCCCCAAACTTGTTGCACTAATAGATATATAATAGAGATAAAAATGAAATAAATACACAACATAATATAGCTAACTTCCTTTTTATTTTTTTCTGAAAAATTTATGTGCACCATGTTTAAGCCATGTAATACAAGTCCCACTCTGCACTTCGCGCTATATTTGACTCACTTTTCGCACCAATTATGATGCAAACTCCTAAATAACCCACACACTAGTGATTTTTTCCACCACTTTTGATTGGAATATGCATAATCACATGATTTATGACATCTGACAATCTGATTCAAATACACATGATAAATTATCACTAACAAATCAAATTGCTTGATACTTGTGTCATTGATCACTCATCAGAACTTGTAAGTGCCGTTTGTTACATTGTGTATTATACTTTGAAAGTATGTATATGTGAAATTAGTATTAAAGATAAACATTGATGCTGACATTAGGATGCTGACACACAGTGTAATATTTTAGACAAGGATTTTAAAACTTGAATTGATGTTTGATTCAATAGAATCTTAAGCTGATAGCTCAAAGGGATTGCCCACCTAACTTTAAACTGTCATGATTCAAATACAGCAGAAATTAAAATCACCTCTTTATTGGCATGCTATTTTCAGTGTATTTCTTCCGTCTCTTGAATTTCTTTTTCAGTAAGAAATGTCATCTTATATGCCAGCCCGTTTTATAACACCTGTGTAGGGGTGGAGTTTAAAAATAGATTGCAATCAGGAGGGGTTAGACAGGTGCAAAGAGAAAACTGGCCCAGCTCTTAAAGGGACAGGAAACCCCAAAATATTATTTCATGATTTGGATAGAAAATACAATTTTAAACAACTTTCCAATTTACTTCTATTATCATTTGCTTCTTTCTCTTGTTATCATTTGCTGAAGGAACACTACTGGCAACTAGCTGAACACATCTATTTAGCCAATCACAAGAGACAAATGTGTGCAGGCACCAATTAGCAGCTTGTTCCCAATAGTGTAGAATATGTGCATATTATTTTTCAACAAGGGATACCAAGAGAACAAAGCACATTTAAAAATAGAAGTTTTAAAATTACATGCTCTATCTGAATCATGCAATTTTAATTTTTACTTTCCTATCCCTTTAAAATATTAATTGATTGCAAATAAATACATATGATACTCTGATTACATGTTATATTCACAATTATTCCTGCTCAGAATAATAATACATTTACAATATATACATATAGTGGTATAAATAAACACAGAGATATGAAAGACAACATTGTTTAGAACAAAAAAAAGGAACTTAGGGACATGTAAATATGTTTGCAAAAGATTTCTGACATAACACACACATACACACACACACACACATATATATATATATATATATATATATATTGTGACAGAAAGCAAGGCCTGATTATAAATGGAAGATATTTAAGACCAAGCATTGTACATGCTATTTCTCCTTTCAGTTAAAACCCCAGGGAGAAAGAGTGTGTATTTGATTATGCAGTTGATAAACTGTGTTCTGGGTCCCTGGGGTTTGGGATAATTGGAGAGAGGGTGGGCCATTATCCCAGACAGCTGTGAAGCTGTCCAGCAGCTAATCACAGGTGTGGCTAATTAGAAGTTGTGAGGGTTTAAATAGCAGCCTCACTTAGGCCTTGAGAGAGAGTTACACAGCTACAGAAGCTGGTGTGTGTGTTTGTTACGCTGTGTAAAAGACTTTTGTTCCTGTGAACTGTAAAAGGACATTATTTTTACAAAGCACTTGTGGAATGCTGTGAAGTACTGGGACACATTTAAAAGTACTTAACTTTGCTGCAGAGGAAGGAGTTCCCTCTTTTGAAAATGAACTGCCTGTTTGTTATTGCTGTGAAAAAAAGCTTTTTAAACTACAGTGGACTGTCCTGTGCTGCATTTGTGCCCTAGAAGACCGTGGTTAAAAGTGTTCCTGTTACAATATATATATACATATATACATATGTGCAAGGATATATGTACAAATCAAATTCGAGCATTAATAATAATTTAAAAAATAAATAAAAAATATGACTCCTAGAAATACAAATACACATTAATTTCTGTGAAAGTATCATATAACAAATAAATATAAAAATAACTTTCTATGAGATATTGTTTGTTGAGGTATAAATCAATCTATTTCTTGGACATTAACAGTTGAAAAATAAAAGATTAGCTTTAGAGAAATGTGCTTGTTCATGGACAGTAATGAAATGGTATAAATAAAGTTGGGAAAAACCTGAATAACCGTGACATCGATGACTGTTAGTTAACACTAGTCTGATGCTCTTTGCATCGTACTTGACGCGCATGTTTTTGACGGCTTTTTTGATAAATAAGGAGAACATATTCAGGTCCGCAGCAGTGATGTCTGGCGAGCGTATTGACGCCGGAGAATGCAACATAGTTGACGCTTTGATAAATAGGCCCCATATTTCTATGAAATAAGACAGAAAGAGCAGAAATTTGTCCTTTCAAAGTTTTTGCAGACAAACCCTTATCCAAACCATCCTGAAGAAACTGTAAAATCTTAGGAATTCTGAAAGAATGCCAGGAATAATTATGAGTGGAACACCATGAAATATAGGTTTTCCAAACCCGATGAGAAACAGTCAGACTTGCGAGGCTGTATCATAGTGCTAATCACTGAGTCAGAGAAACCTCTATGACTAAGCACAAAGCATTTAATTTCCATGCCTTCAAATTTAGAGATTTGAGATCATGATGGAAAAACAGTCCTTGAGACAGAAGGTCTAGCCTTAAAGGAAGTGGCCAAGGCTGGCAACTGGACGTCCGGACAAGATCTGCATACCAAAACCTGTGAGGCCATGCTGGTGCTAACAGAAACACATGAGGTTGTTCACATGAGATCCGCATCCCAATTGTCTACACCTGGGATATGAATCGCAGATATTTGACAAGAGTTGCCCAAGAAAGTATCCCAGATACTTCTTTCATTGCTGAAGGACTGCAAGTCCCTCCTTAATGATTGACATATGCCACTGTTGTGATATTGTCTGTTTGAAAACAAATGTAAAGTTCTCTCTTCAATAGAGGCCATGCCTGAAGAGCTCTTAAAATAGCACAGTTCTAAAATATTGATTGGTAACCTTGCCTCTTGAGGTTTCCAAACCCCTTGTGCTGTCAGAGACCCCCAGACAGCTCCCTAACCTGTAAGACTTGCATCTGTTGTGATCACAGTCCAGGTAGGACGAACAAATGAGGCCCCTTGAATAATAAGGTGTGATATCCCTTTAAGGTATATCCCTTTATGCTCTCTGCTCCTTTAAAATGGATCCTCCTACAATTATTCTCTGCCTGATTATTGAAGCTCTACAGCTCTGCTGCTGTTTTGCTCTGATTAGTTTTCAGGTCTGCTACTTTACTAGCTTCTGCACGGTACAGCTATCTCCTGCCTTTAAGTGCTATTTTGGGATCTGTTCCTGTATCATCACCCTTTGGGCAACTTCTCATCTCTACCGTTGCTTATTGTTACCTACGCTGGATTTCACTTGCATCAATTACCTGAATACCGCTGCAGCTTCTCAAGACGCAGTCATTCAGAAAACCGGAAGTGAGTCACACATTCACTCTGTCTCTATCTGCGCTGCTGAACGCAGCTCCCCAAACGGCTCTCAGGTTAAACTTTGGTTCTCTGAACAACCTTGTATGTAAACTGTACACAGGAACTTCCACTGTTTAGTTAATATAAATATCATCTGGGAACCTACCTCTTACTATTTATACGATATTGGAACTGTGTAAAACCAGGATCTTGATATACAGATCAGTATGAGTGTGACTGTAAATATTTTAGAGTGAATGTGTGTGAAGCGGTTACTAAAGCTTTCTGCAACAGTTAATCACCTGTTTAAATAAGGCTCACCTGAATACTGAAGTTTATACCACTAAGAGCTGTGCCTAGTAACTTATAGATTTTCACAAAGATCTATATTTATTTATTCTCCACAACCACTGTTTATTAATTGCTCACTGTGTCTATTCCCTGTTGTATCAGAGATTTCAGGGATAGAACACCAAGGAGCAACAAATACAACTTTTGTGTTAATTACTTACAGTGAACTCTTTACATAAGGTTATGATCCAACCACCAAGTCAGAGAGAGTTGAGTGCTGGGATTTAAGTATATCAGTTGTGATATCTAAGTATAATCCCTGCACCATTGGTGCAACATGCAAAGCTGTAGAGGCCTCATATGAAAACGAGCAAAGGGGATTGCATCCGATGCTGCAGTCATGAGACCTAAAACTTCCATGCACATAACCACTGAAGGGAATGATAGAGATTGAAAGTTTAGACAAGCTAAAACTAACTTCATTCATCTCTTGTCTGTCAGAGAAAGAGTCATGGACACTGAATCTATCTGGAAACCTAAAAAGGTGACCCTTGTCTGAGGAATCAAGAAACTATTTTGTAAATTGATCCTCCAACCATGTTTTGAAGAAACCACACTAATTGATTTATTGATTGATTCTGCTAAATGAAAAGATTGAGCAAGTACCAAGATATCGTCCAAATAAGGAAACACCGCAAAACGATTTAGAAATTTCAGATCCAGAATTGGTCTGAACGAACCTTCTTTCTTTGGGACAATGAATAGATTTGAATAAAAACCCAAACCCCGTTCCTGCAGAGGAACTGGGACAATCACCCCTTAAAAGCTCCAGGTCTGAAACATATTTGTGAAAAGCCTGAGCCTTCACAGGGTTTGTTGGAACATGAGAAAGAAAGAATCTTCCCATAGGAGGTCTTATTCTGAAACCTATTCGATACCCCTGAGAAACAATATTCTGAATCTACTGGTTTTGAACAGAGACTGTCTAAATGTGTTGAAATAATTTCAATCTGCCCCCCACCAGTTGAACTGGATTTTTGTTCTCTATTCTGATGAAAGGAACGAAAATGATTGGAAGCTTTAAATTTACCCTTAGATTTCTTATCTTGGGGCAGAAAAACTCCCTTACCCCCGGTGATAGTGGAGATAATAGAATCCAACTGAGAACCAAATAAATTATTGCCCTGAAATGATAAAGATAGTAATCTATATTTAGACACCATATCAGAATTCCAAGATTTAAGCCATAAAGCTCTTCTAGTAAGAATAGCTAAAGACATAGATTTAATATCAATCTTAATGACATCAAATATAGCATCACAAATAAAATGATTAGCATGTTCAAGTAAAAGAACAATGCTAGACAATTCAGGATCTATTAACTGTCCAACTAAAAAGTTGAAGCAGCAGCAACATCAGCCATAGAAATGGCAGGTCTAAGAATAAAGCCAGTATGTAAATATGCTTTTCTAAGATAAGATTCAATCTTTCTATCTAAAGGATCCATAAAAGAAGTACTATCTTCCATAGGAATAGTAGTACGTTTGGCCAAAGTAAAAATAGCCCCATCAACCTTAGGGCCTTTTTCCCAAAGCTCTAAATAAGCCACAGGTAAAGGATATAACTTTTTAAACCTAGAAGAAGGGTTAAAAGAAGCACCAAGTTTAGACAATTCCTTAGTAATCGTATGAGCGATAGCATCTGGAATAGGAAAAACTTCAGGAGCAACCTCAGAAGTTTTAAAAACAGAATTCAAATGTTTGTTATCAAGAGGACTAGATTCCTCAATACCCAGAGTAAACAATACTTTATTTAATAAAGAACAAATATATTCAATCTTTTTTTTTTTATCCTTTTATTGAACCAGTTCATAGAACATAAGAAAGATAATTACATAACATTTGTGCCAGTAAAACAAATAACAAACAAAGACATGTTTATACAAAAAAAAAAAAAAAAAAACATAAAAAAAGAAGTAAACCTTTCAATAGTTTGACCATAGGATAATTCACAGAAATTAACCTAATTTCAACATTTCCTAACCCGGAGAAAAGAATTTCTGTTTAACATATCGTTCTATCTGTAGACACTTTTAATATGACTATCATGGCTATGAACTGGATGATTTTCCTTTTTATTCCCCCCCACCAAAAAAAGGATAAAAATATATATATATAAATATTGATCCATCCCTCTATATCATTACTTGCTTTAACACAATCCTAGTTTACTAGGATAATGATGCAGCTGGTATCCAGGAGAGGGGGAACAGACCCGTTTTAGCTGCTGTAATAAATGGTTTGGTGTTAAATAGAGGCGATAATAGCTGTTTTTTAATCGCCAGTGTTTGAGCTTTAATCAACGGTAGCCATTTGTCAAGGAATTCCTGCGTCTTATTATCATTTAATAGGTTAACATTCTGTATCTCAAATGTAATTTGTTGTAGTACCATACTTATAAATCTGGAAAAACTGGGTAGGGATGTATCCTTCCACTTCTTTAATATAATGTATCTCATTATCATTATCAGCGTACAGTAGCTTTGGTAGTGATTTGGTCTAATGATTGTGGGGTCTGAAAAAAAGAAAATATAGTTACCATTAATCTTAAAATGATCCAAAAAAAAGTTTATTGTACCAAAAATTTAGTTTGGACCAAAGTTGTAATATTTTTTGACATTTCCAAAATACATGTAGAATATCTGCCTTATTTAAATGACACTTGGGGCAGTAGAAATAATTATTTGCAAACATTTTTGCCAGTTTGGCAGGAGAAAAAACATAATTTATGTAAGAACTTACCTGATAAATTCATTTCTTTCATATTGGCAAGTGTCCATGAGCTAATGACGTATGGGCTATACAATCCTACCAGGAGGGGCAAAGTTTTCCAAACCTCAAAATGCCTATAAATACACCCCTCACCACACTCACAATTCAGTTTAATGAATAGCCAAGAAGTGGGGTGAAAAAGAAAGGAGTAAAAAGCATCAACAAAGGAATTTGGAAATAATTGTGCTTTATACAAAAAAATCATAACCACCATTAAAAAGGGGTGGGCCTCATGGACTCTTGCCAATATGAAAGAAATTAATTTATCAGGTAAGTTCTTACATAAATTATGTTTTCTTTCATGTAATTGGCAAGAGTCCATGAGCTAGTGACGTATGGGATAGCAATACCCAAGATGTGGAACTCCACGCAAGAGTCACTAGAGAGGGAGGGATAAAAATAAAAACAGCCATTTTCCACTGAAAAAAATTAATCCACAACCCAAAATATAAGTTTATTCTCATAAATTAAAGGAAAAAGACTTAAATCAAAAGCAGAAGTATCAAACTGAAACAGCTGCCTGAAGAACTTTTGTACCAAAAACTGCTTCCGAAGAAGCAAATACATCAAAACGGTAGAATTTAGTAAATGTATGCAAAGAAGACCAAGTTGCTGCTTTGCAAATCTGATCAACTGAAGCTTCATTCTTAAAAGCCCACGAAGTGGAGACTGATCTAGTAGAATGAGCTGTAATTCTCTGAGGCGGGGCTTGACCCGACTCCAAATAAGCTTGATGAATCAAAAGCTTTAACCACGATGCCAAGGAAACAGCAGAAGCCTTCTGACCTTTCCTAGGACCAGAAAATATAACAAATAGACTAGAAGTCTTCCTGAAATCTTTAGTAGCTTCAACATAATATTTCAAAGCTCTTACCACATCCAGAGAATGTAAGGATCTCTCCAAAGAATTCTTAGGATTAGGACACAAGGAAGGGACAACAATTTCTCTATTAATGTTGTTAGAATTCACAACCTTAGGTAAGAATTTAAATGAAGCCTGCAAAACCGCCTTATCCTGATGAAAAATCAGAAAAGGAGATTCACTAGAGGGAGCGGATAATTCAGAAACTCTTCTAACAGAAGAGATGGCCAAAAGAAACAACACTTTCCAAGAAAGTAGTTTAATGTCCAAAGAATGCATAGGCTCAAACGGAGGAGCCTGTAAAGCCTTCAAAACTAAATTAAGACTCCAAGGAGGAGAGATTGATTTAATGACAGGCTTGATACGAACCAAAGCCTGCATAAAACAATGAATATCAGGAAGTTTAGCAATCTTTCTGTGAAATAAAACAGAAAGAGCAGAGATTTGTCCTTTCAAGGAACTTGCAGACAAACCTTTATCCAAACCATCCTGAAGAAATTGTAAAATTCTAGGAATTCTAAAAGAATGCCAAGAGAATTTATGAGAAGAACACCATGAAATGTAAGTCTTCCAAACTCGATAATAAATCTTTCTAGAAACAGATTTATGAGCCTGCAACATAGTATTAATCACTGAGTCAGAGAAACCTCTATGACTAAGCACTAAGCGTTCAATTTCCATACCTTCAAATTGATTTTAGATCCTGATGGAAAAAACGGACCTTGAGATAGAAGGTCTGGCCTTAATGGTAGTGGCCAAGGTTGGCAACTGGACATCCAAACAAGACCCGCATACCAAAACCTGTGAGGCCATGCTGGAGCCACCAGCAGCACAAACGATTGCTCCATGATGATTTTGGAGATCACTCTTGGAAGAAGAACTAGAGGCAGGTTGATAACACCAAGGAAGTGTCAATGCATCCACTGCTTCCGTCTGAAGATCCCTGGACCTGGACAGGTACCAGGGAAGTTTTTTGTTTATATGAGATGCCATCAGATCTATTTCTGGAAGCCCCCACAGCTGAACAATTTGAGAAAACACATCTGGGTAGAGAGACCATTCTCCCAGATGTAAAGTCTGATGACGGAGGTAATCCGCTTCCCAATTGTCTATACCTGGGATATGAACCGCAGAAATTAGACAGGAGCTAGATTCCGCCCAAACAAGTATCCAAGATACTTCTTTCATAGCTTGAGGACTGTGAGTCCCACCCTGATGATTGACATATGCCACAGTTGTGATATTGTCTGTCTGAAAACAAATGAACAATTCTCTCTTCAACAGAGACCAAAACTGAAGAGACCTGAGAATCACACGGAGTTCCAAAATATTGATTGGTAATCTCGCCTCTTAAGATTTCCAAACCCCTTGTGCTGTCAGAGATCCCCAAACAGCTCCCCAACCTGAAAGACTGGCATCTGTTGTGATCAAAGTCCAGGTTGGATGAACGAAAGAGGCCCCTAAAATTATACGATGGTGATCTAACCAACAAGTCAGAGAAAGTCATACATTGGGATTTAAGGATATTAATTGTGATATCCTTGTATAATCCCTGCACCATTGGTTCAGCATACAAAGCTGGAGAGGTCTGATATGAAAACGAGCAAAGGGGATCACGTCCGATGCTTCAGTCATGAGACCTAAAACTTCCATGCAGATAGCTACTGAAGGGAATGATTGAGACTGACGGTTCCGACAGGCTGCAACCAATTTCAAACATCTCTTGTCTGTTAGAGACAAATTCATGGACACTGAATCTATATGGAAACCTAAAAAGGTTACCTTTGTCTGAGGAATCAAAGAGCTTTTCGGCAAAATTGATCCTCCAACCATGTCTTCGAAGAAACAACACTGGTTGATTTGTGTGAGATTCTGCAGAACGTAAAGACTGAGCGAGTACCAAGATATTGTCCAAATAAGGAAATAAAGCAATACCCCGCTCTCTGATTACAGAGAGTAGGGCACCTAGAACCTTTGAAAAGCTTCTTGGAGCTGTCGCTAGGCCAAAAGGAAGAGCAACAAATTGGTAATGCTTGTCTAGAAAAGAGAATCTCAGGAACTGATAGTGATCTGGATGAATCGGAATATGAAGATATGCATCCTGTAAGTCTATTGTTGACATATAATGCCCTTGCTGAACAAAAGGCAGAATGGTCCTTATAGTCACCATTTTGAAAGTTGGTACTCTTACATATCGATTCAAAATCTTTAGATCCAAAACTGGTCTGAATGAATTTTCTTTCTTTGGGAAAATGAATAGATTTGAATAAAACCCCAGACCCTGTTCCTGAAATGGAACTGGCATGATTACCCCTGATAACTTCAGGTCTGAAACACACTTCAGGAAAGCCTGAGCCTTTACTGGGTTTGCAGGAATGCGTGAGAGAAAAAATCTTCTCACAGGCGGTCTTACTCTGAATCCTATTCTGTACCCCTGAGAGACAATACTCTGAATTCAATGATTTTGGACCGAATTGATCCAAACATCTTTGAAAATTTTCAATCTGCCCCCTACCAGCTGATCTGGAATGAGGGCCTCACCTTCATGCGGATTTGGGGGCTGGTTTTGATCTCTTAAATGGCTTGGATTTATTCCAATTTGAAGAAGGCTTCCAATTGGAAACAGATTCCTTGGGGGAAGGATTAGGTTTCTGTTCCTTATTTTGTCGAAAGGAACGAAAATGGTTAGAAGCTTTAGATTTACCTTTAGGTCTTTTATCCTGAGGCAAAAAAATTCCCTTCCCCCCAGTGACAGTTGAAATTATTGAATCCAACTGAGAACCAAATAATGTATTACCTTTGAAAGAAAGAGATAGCAATCTGGACTTAGACGTCATATTAGCATTCCAAGATTTAAGCCACAAAGCTCTTCTAGCTAAAATAGCTAATATAGATTTAACATCAATTTTGATAATATCAAAAATGGCATCACAAATGAAATTATTAGCATGTTGAATCAACTTAACAATGCTAGACAAATCATGATCTGATACTTGTTGCGCTAAAGTTTCCAACCAAAAAGTTGAAGCAGCTGCAACATAAGCCAAAGAAATTGCAGGCCTAAGAAGATGACCTGAATATAAATAAGTTTTCCTTAGATAAGATTCAAGTTTTCTATCTAAAGGATCTTTAAAAGAAGTACTATCTTCCATAGGAATAGTAGTAAGTTTAGCAAGAGTAGAGATAGCCCCATCAACTTTGGAGATCTTTTCCCAAAACTCCAATCTAACTGCTGGCAAAGGATACAATTTTTTAAACCTTGAAGAAGGAATAAAAGAAGTACCAGGCCTATTCCATTCCTTAGAAATTATATCAGAAATAGCCTAAGGAACTGGAAAAACCTCTGGAATAACCACAGGAGGTTTATAAACAGAATTTAAACGTTTACTAGTTTTAATATCAAGAGGACTAGTTTCCTCCATATCTAATGTAATCAACACTTCTTTTAACAAAGAACAAATATATACTCCATTTTAAATAAATAAGAGGATTTATCAGTGTCAATATCTGAGGCAGGATCTTCTGAATCTGATAGATCCTCATCAGAGAAGGATAAATCAGTATGTTGCTGGACATTTGAAATTTCATCAACCTTATGAGAAGTTTTAAAAGACCTTTTTATTAGAAGGCGTAATGGCAGACAAAGCCTTCTGAATAGAATCAGAAATAAATTATTTTAAATTTACAGGTATATCTTGTGCATTAGATGTTGAGGGAACAGCAACAGGTAATGAACTACTACTGATGGATACATTCTCTGCCTATAAAAGTTTATCATGACAACTATTACAAACCACAGCTGGAGGTATGACCTCCACAAGTTTACAACAAATGCACTTAGCTTTGGTAGAACTGTTATCAGGCCGCAGGGTTCCAACAGTGATTTCTGAGACAGGATCAGATTGAGACATCTTGCAAATGTAAGAGAAAAAAACAACATATAAAGCAAAATTATCAATTTCCTTATATGGCAGTTTCAGGAATGGGAAAAAATGCAAACAGAATAGCCCTCTGACATAGAAAAAAAGGCAGGAGGCAAAAAAGAACGGGGTCTTAAATAATGAAAATATTTGGCGCCAAGTATGACGTACAACAAAGAAAAATATTTTTTGCCGCCAAAAACGTCCGGAAATGACACACTCACGTCATAGATGACGCAACCTTGTGAAAGGACCCGGCGTCAACTAAGATGCCGGAAATGATGAATTTGCATCAACGAACGTAACTTTGCACCAAAAATAATAAACTTTAGCATTTTGCGCCCTCGCAAACCTAATTCTGCCAGCGAATTTGAAAATGAATGTCAATTGAAAAAAAGACTATACCCCAGGTAAGAAATACATTTTCCTAAAAAATGCATTTGCCAGATATGAAACTGACAGTTTGCAATAGGAAATATACTGAAAACTGAATCATGGCAAATATAAGTACAATACATACAGTATATTTAGAACTTTATATAAATACATAAAGTGCCAAACCATAGCTGAGAGTGTCTTAAGTAATAAAAACATACTTACCAGAAGACACCCATCCACATATAGCAGATAGCCAAACCAGTACTGAAATAGTTATTAGTAGAGGTAATGGAATATGAGAGTATATCGTTGATCTGAAACGGGAGGTAGGAGATGAATCTCACCGACCGATAACAGAGAACCTATGAAATAGATCCCTGTGAGGAAAACCATTGCCTTCAATAGGTGATACCCCCTTCACATCCCTCTGACATTCACTGTACTCTGAGAGGAATCTGGCTTCAAAAAATGCTCAGAAGCGCATATCAACATAGAAATCTTAGCACAAAACTTACTTCACCACCTCCATAGGAGGAAAAGTTTGTAAAACTGAATTGTGGGTGTGGTGGGGGGTGTATTTATAGGCATTTTGAGGTTTGGGAAACTTTGCCCCTCCTGGTAGGATTGTATATCCCATACGTCACTAGCTCATGGACTCTTGCCAATTACATGAAAGAAATAAACATTATGAATCAATTTAACGTGTGATTCTTTCCAGCCACTAGGGATTGTAAGCTTTTGTGTTACCACAAAACTATGTCTAATATTTGTGATCTCCACTGCCGGGAAATGCAATGCCCAAAAAGCATAAATTTTATTTAAATGTAACTGCCCTTGTTTAGAGAGCAAAATATCATATAGCAAAGAGATAGAGCATTTACCAGCAGAAAATTTCCTAATGAGTACATTGATCTCGGACCATTGACCCAGCAACTCCACATTCCAACTTTTGGCATTGATAAAGTGCCGTATCTGAAAATATGCAAACAGATCATTTCTAGATATTTGAAACATACGGATAAGATTATTAAAAGGTAGTAGATGTCCAGAGGGGGAGAACAGTTGATGTACATAAATCAGTCCCTTTTGAGACCATGATTTAAAGACAAATTGTTGAATTCCTGGTATAAATTCAGGATTCCCACATATTGGGAGAAGAGAGGAACATTTGGGATCTATTCCTAGGATATTGCAGATCTTTTGTCATGCTATGATAACATTCTTAATAGTGATCAGGTTAGTTAAGTTACTGGGGAGATTCCCTATCGAACAATGCAAGATTGCCTTAAGAGAGAATGGTGAAATTATTGCTGTTTCCAGTTCAATAGAAGTACATTTACTTAAATTTGTTAGCCAGTCCATTGCTGTCCTGGTCAACGCTACAAGATTATACAATTTAATATATGGAAATGCTAACCCAGCATTCTCTCTTTTTTGCGCCAATTTCGCTATCGATATATAAGCTTTATGCTTTTTCCATAAGAATTGCAAACATGCTGATTATAATCTATTTATTTGATGTTTAAAGATAAGAAGTGGTAGGTTCTGTAACAGGTACAGAATTCGAGTGAATATATTTATTTAATCAAGCTAATTCTAGCTGACAGAGATAAAGGAAGATCCATCCAGTTTTTAAGATCTAGGATAGATTTATTAGAAACCTGTGGTAAATTCATACGCTTACCAAAATTTCGTATTTTTATTTAGATATTATTGGGGATATTTCTTAAAAATATTTATTTTTAAGAAATATCCCCAAATATTTTATATAATCTGTCGTTTTAAAAGGATTATGTATATAGCTGTTTGAATTCTTCAAGATCCACATTAATTCGCTGTTCCCCAGATTAATCTTATAGCCTGAGATCGAGCTAAAGATTGTAAGCATATCTAATATCTGTGGTATAGATGTTTTTGGATTTTCCAAAAAAACTAACAGATCATCGGCATACAATAATATGTTAACATTCTCACTACCAAATTTTAGTCCTGAGAGTTCAGAGCCAAATGGCAAAAGATTCTATTGAAATATTGAAGAGTAACGGGGAGAGAGAACATCCTTGACAAGTCCCACGACCTAACAAGAATCTAGATGAATGGTTACCATTGATCAGTAGAAAGGAGTATGGGTTTGTATATATTTTCTGGATGAAACATGTGAAGCTACCGACAAATCCAAACTGAGAGATTGAATCAAGCAAATTATTCCAAGAGATGGAGTCAAAAGCTTTCTCTGCATCTAATGACAGCAAAGCCAGATCTGTATCAAACATCTTCTTTCTATTAGATTTTTTGGAGAGTTGTTGAGGGGTTGTATTCCAAAAATAATCCAGAATGATTTCCACTTTACGTAGATTCAGGGACATATCCCTTCCCTAAATTAAACCAGTTTGGTCAGGATGTATTATTTTATACAAAAATTTGTTTAACCTGTTCACTAAGATGGACGTGAGGATTTTGTAGTCGGTATTTAAGACAGAGATCGGCCTAAAGGACGATAGCTCTTTAAAATCCTTGCCTTTTTTATGAATAAGAGTAATATTAGCTGCTGTAAAATATTTTGAAATAGGCATATTATTGGTATAATACGTATTGAAGAGTTTAGTGAGTGTCAGTTTAATATCTTCTACAAGAATTTTATAGAACTCTGCCGGGAGCCAGTCTGGACCCGCTGCCTTATTCAACTTGGATTCACAAATAGCCTCACATATCTCCTCTACCGAAAATGATCTATTAATCAGTTCAAGATCGTTTTCAGTTACCTTTGGAGGTGTAATTTTAGACCAGAAGTTTATTCTGTTAGGTAGATCTTCGTCAACTTTCTTATAGAGATTTTGATAAAATTTAAAGAATACATCCCTAATGTTTCCATTATCGGTATATCAATGGCATCCTTCCTTAATTGCAGCTATATAATTTGTACTCTTCCTATTAGTTATTTTAGCTAAATATTTAACTGAACATCTAATATACCCTTTATACCGATTGTTAATTTTCTTGTCTTCCTCTAAACATTTTTGTTTTAAAAATAACTCCCATTCAGTTCTAGCATAGCAGTATTTATCTCGGTTATATTTAGAGTTCTCCGATCTGTATCGAGATAATGCATTCCTGACCTAATTAGATAGCTGCAGTTCCCTAGCTTGCCGTTTTCTTTTCCAATTACACATATATGCTTTTATCTTTCCACTCATTATTGCTTTTGCCGTTTCCCAATATACTTCAATTTTGTCATAGTACCCTCTATTATGATAATGGAAATCTTTCCATTGACAAGATAACCATGCGTTGAATTTAGTATTCTCTAACATAAAATGAGGAAACATAAAAGAATTGTTTGCGCTAGTTTCAGCTTTTATCAATTAAAATTTGATGGAAATTATCGAATGATCCAAGATCAATATATCATGAATTTTTGGTTCTGAATCTAATAAGATAAGTTGCTCTGAAACAAGGATATATTCAATTCTGAAAAATGAGCGATGGGTTTTTGACACACAAGTATATTCACAACTGTCTGGATTTTTGATTCTCCAGATATCATTAAGTTTTAAGGCAGTACAACATTTTGAAAAATATGTAGCTTCATTCCTTATCTTCTCTTTAGTTGAGGATCTATCTAACTTAGGGCAAAGTGTCATATTAAAATTGCCACCAAGAATGAACTTTTCACTAGCAGCTGAGTATAGCTTACTTTTAATTATGTCCCAAAACTCCGGAAAAAAAGCATTTAGTCCATATATATTACCTATCATGTATTGTATGCCACCAATTATTAGGTGGACAAATATGTACCTACTATTTGGATCCCGCTCAACTTTTAAAACTTGATATTCTAATTTTTTATGCATTAAAATTGCAACACCACAGCTCCTTTTGGTAGAAGATGTGGCCAATACTTCCCCCACTCAACGTGTCTTTAACTTACTCAAATCGCTCTCTTTAAGATGCATTTCCTGAATCATGGCAATGTTGGGGGAATGTTTACCCAGCTGTGCTATTATTTGCTTACGTTTTATTAGGGAGGAAATTCCCCTGACATTCCACGACAGGATATTCAACTGTGTACCCATTTAGTGATACCCTGTAGACTTAAGTGTTGATGTCAGGGTTTTTCCCTGTTGTGTTTGCCATGTGCTGCTGGCAGCCATTTTACTCACCTCTCTTCCTGACTATGGTGCATTGTTGGGGATGCTGCTCACTTCCTGCACTTCATTTTATGGCCAGACTGGTGTGCATCATCCATGTGAGACAGGATGCAGTCTTATTATTTAAAGGGCCTCTGTTCAGTATGCTTTGCCTTTGCGTTTTCTCAGACCTGTTTGTGAGAGTTCCTGTGTATTACTTGGCTGCCTGACATCCTTCCTGGTTACTGATCCCTGGCTTGTTCCTGACTCTGCTGTTTTCCTTGTTCCTGATTCCGGCTCGTCTGACTATTCGCTTTGGCTCCTGACTCGGCTCGTCTGACTACCAGCTCTGGTTTTGACTCCTGGCTTGTTATTTGACTTGTGGACTTTTAATTATATTTTGCTATTAATAAAGGTGTGATTATTTTTGCACTTCTCGTCTCAGTCTGATTCCTGGCACCCTGACATTACGCAAAGGCCATGAATCCTGATGGTGCTAATAATCCACCTTTACCTGCCATCATTTCTAGGATGGATGAACAGGATCACCGCTTGGATCAATTTGCACTAGCCCTGCAAACCCTGCTGACTCACACTGCACATTTGGACCAAAGTGTCCCGCAAGTTATGGTTGCTCCTGTTTCCACTGCTGCACCTATGCCTACCAGGAGCATGTCCGGTTCTGCACCTCTACCTCAGCGATATGGAGGCGATCCTATTCAGTGCAGAGGGTTTTTGAACCAGGTGGGCATTTACTTTGAGATGTTACCTCAGGCGTTTCCCTCTGACAGAGCTAAGGTGGGATTTCTCATCTCGTTACTCTTTGACACAGCTCTTGCCTGGGCTAATCCCTTGTGGGAGACTATTAAACCTGTGATTTCAAATTACCCTGAATTTGTGGCCTCCTTTCGAAGGGTATTTGATGTTCTGGCTCGCTCCTCCTCTGCTGCTAAATGACTCATGTCCATTCAGCAAGGTACAAGATCTGTTGCTCAGTATGCCATTGAGTTCCGTACGCTTGCCGCAGAGGTAGGTTGGAACAATGAAGCCCTTGTTGCCGCCTTCTTTCATGGGCTCTCTGATGCGATTAAAGACGAAGTTGCTGCCAGATATTTACCAGAGGATCTCGAGGCATTGGTGTCTTTTTTTATTCTAATTGATATCAGACTCAGAGAGAGGCCCTCTTTCAAGGAGCGCTTGCGGAAGCCTCCTGTTCCGTTGTCTCCTACGTGTTCATTCCCACCCATGCCTCCCACTCCTCCCATGCCTCCTGGTCCCGAGTCACCAGGTACTGCTGAGCCGATACAGCTGGGATTCACGCGTTTCTCAGTGGCGGAGAGGGCCTTTAGGAGGAGGGAGGGGCTCTGCCTCTATTGTGGGTTACAGGGTCACCTTTTGAAGTCTTGTCCTACACGGCGGGGAAACGCTCACACCTAAGGTCCTGTCGGGGGCAGACCTTGGGTGGTTTATCCTCGTCCCCGGAACCGCTTAAGGAGAAACCTTTGGTCACGGTTGTCCTTTCCTGGGTGGACTCCTCCATAGTCAGTCAAGCTCTTGTTGACTCCGGGGCAGACCTTGGGTGGTTTATCCTCGTCCCCTGAACCGCTTAAGGAGAAATCTTTGGTCACGGTTGTCCTTACCTGGGTGGACTGCTCCATAGTCAGTCAGGCTCTTGTTGACTCCGGTGCTGCGGGCTATTTCATTGACAGTGCTTTTGTATCAAAGCACTCCATTCCTGTTTTGCCTCGGTCCGTACCGCTTGC
The DNA here is from genome assembly GCF_027579735.1 of Bombina bombina. Classification (NCBI taxonomy): domain Eukaryota; kingdom Metazoa; phylum Chordata; class Amphibia; order Anura; family Bombinatoridae; genus Bombina; species Bombina bombina. Next base: position 548,916,602 of record NC_069501.1, on the reverse strand, counting down.
TATTGAGGCCATTGATGGCAGGCCCCTTCAGCCCGCACTCGTTACTCACGAAACTGCTCCATTGTCCATGGCTGTTGGGGCTCTCCATTTTGAAACCCTCCAGTTCCAGGTGATAAACTCTCCGCATTTTCTGGTTGTTCTGGGTTATCCCTGGCTCCAAAAGCACAATCTCAGTCTCGACTGGCGCAGGTCCGAAATTTTGTTGTGGTCCCCTCAATGTATTTCCACTTGTCTTCGGAAACCAGTTAAAGTCTGTGCACTTCTTCGGTATCTTAATTGCCAGAGGAGTACCGAAAATTCCTAGACGTGTTTGACAAGGTGCGTGCCGGTACGTTGCCTCCTCACCGGTCTTACGATTGTGCCATAGACCTGCAACCCGGAGCCATTCCTCCTCGGGGCCGGGTGTACCCTCTGTCTGTGGCAGAGAATTGTGCTATGGAGGAGTATGTTGCCGATGCTCTGTCGCGGGGGATCATCCACAAATCCTGCTCTCCTGCAGGGGCTGGCTTCTTCTTTGTGAAGAAAAAGGGTGGCGAGTTAAGACCATGTATCGATTATAGGGGTCTTAATCGTCTTACTATTAAGAATGCTTACCCTATTCCGATTATTACGGAACTCTTTGACCGCCTCAAGGGAGCTACGGTCTTTACCAAACTTGATTTGAGAGGAGCGTACAATCTCGTTAGGATTAAGGTGGGCCAAGAATGGAAAACAGCATTTAACACCAGGAGCGGGCATTATGAGTATCTTGTAATGCCCTTTGGCCTATGTAATGCTCCTGCTGTTTTTCAGGAATTTATTAATGATGTCCTACGAGAAACAGTGGGGCAAAAAAGTATTTAGTCAGCCACCAATTGTGCAAGTTCTCCCACTTAAGAAGATGAGAGAGGCCTGTAATTTTCATCATAGGTATACCTCAACTATGAGAGACAAAATGTGGAAAGAAATCCAGACAATCACATTGTCTGATTTGGAAAGAATTTATTTGCAAATTATGGTGGAAAATAAGTATTTGGTCAAAATCAAAAGTTCATCTCAATACTTTGTTATTTATCCTTTGTTGGCAATGACAGAGGTCAAACGTTTTCTGTAAGTCTTCACAAGGTTGTCACACACTGTTGCTGATATGTTGGCCCATTCCTGCATGCAGATCTCCTCTAGAGCAGTGATGTTTTGGGGCTGTCACTGGGCAACACTGACTTTCAACTCCCTCCAAAGGTTTTCTATGGGGTTGAGATCTGGAGACTGGCTAGGTCACTCCAGGACCTTGAAATGCTTTTACAAAGCCACTCCTTCATTGCCCGGGCAGTGCGTTTGGGATCATTGTCATGCTGAAAGACCCAGTCACGTTTCATCTTCAATGCCCTTGCTGATGGAAGGTTTGCACTCAAAATCTCACGATATATGGCCCCATTCATTCTTTCATGTACATGGATCAGTCGTCCTGTTCCCTTTGCAGAGAAACAGCCCCAAAGCATGATGTTGCCATCCCCATGCTTCACAGTAGGTATGGTGTTCTTTGGTTACAACTCAGCATTCTGTCTCCTCCAAACACAACGAGTTGTGTTTCTACCAAACAGTTCTACTTTGGTTTCATCTGACCACATGACATTCTCCCAATCCGCTTCTGGATCATCCAAATGCTCTCTAGCATACTTCAGATGGGCCCGGACATGTACTGGCTTAAGCAGGGGGACACGTCTGGCACTGCCGGATCTGAGTCCCTGGCGGCGTAGTGTGCTACTGATGGTAGCCTTTGTTATGTTGGTCCCAGCTCTCTGCAGGTCATTCACTAGGTCCCCCCGTGTGGTTCTGTGATGTTTGCTCACCATTCTTGTGATCATTTTGACCCCACAGGGTGAGATCTTGTGTGGAGCCCCAGATCGAGGGAGATTATCAGTGTTCTTGTATGTCTTCCATTTTCTAATTATTGCTCCCACAGTTGATTTCTTCACACCAAGCTGCTTGCCAATTGCAGATTCAGTCTTCCCAGCCTGGTGCAGGTCTACAATTTTGTTTCTGGTGTCCTTCGACAGCTCTTTGGTCTTCACCATAGTGGAGTTTGGAGTGTGACTGTTTGAGGTTGTGGACAGGTGTCTTTTATACTGATAACAAGTTCAAACAGGTGCCATTAATACAGGTAATGAGTGGAGGACATAGGAGCCTCTTAAAGAAGAAGATACAGGTCTGTGAGAGCCAGAAATCTTGCTTGTTTGTAGGTGACCAAATACTTATTTTCCACCATAATATGCAAATAAATTGTTTCCAAATCAGACAATGTGATTGTCTGGATTTGTTTCCACATTTTGTCTCTCATAGTTGAGGTATACCTATGATGAAAATTACAGGCCTCTCTCATCTTCTTAAGTTGGAAAACTTGCACAACTGGTGGCTGACTAAATACTTTTTTGCCCCACTGTATGTTACAACAGTGTGTTGTGGTGTATTTAGACGACATCCTCATACACTCACCCACACTTGAGGCTCATTGTTCTGATGTTACACGGGTTCTTCAGAGACTACGTGAGAACGGCCTGTTTTGTAAACTCGAGAAATGTGAGTTCCATCAGACTCAAGTAACCTTCCTAGGTTATGTTATCTCCGTTGCAGGGTTCTCCTTGGATCCTGACAAGTTATCTGCAGTTCTGCAGTGGCCTCGCCCAGTTGGTCTTCGGTCTATTCAACGTTTTTTGGGGTTCACCAATTACTATAGAAAATTTATTGAAAACTTTTCTTCCTTGGTCAAACCTATCACAGACATGACCCGTAAAGAGAATGATCCACTCCATTGGTCACCTACTGCCATTAAGGCCTTTGATTGTCTTAAAACTGCCTTTGCTGCCGCTCCAGTTCTGGCTCATCCTAACCCTGTCCTGCCTTTTGTTCTTGAGGTCGATGCATCTGAGACTGGAGTAGGAGCCCTCTTGTCTCAACGTCCCACGCCTGACGGTTCCTTGCATCCGTGTGGTTTCTTCTCTAAGAAATTGTCTCCAGCGGAGTGCAATTATGAAATTGGCGACAGGGAATTACTGGCCATAATTTTGGCACTTAAGGAATGGAGGCATCTTCTCGAGGGTACTAGCGTGCCAGTGCTCATTCTTACTGACCACAAGAATTTAACTTATCTATTTGAAGCAAAACGTTTTGTCGTCCCGACAGGCCAGATGGGCGCTATTTGTGTCTCGGTTTAATTATGTGGTCTCCTACCTGCCTGGTAGTAAGAATGTTAGGGCTGATGCCCTCTCTCAACAATTTTTACCTCTGTCCAAGGAGGAGTCTGTACCTACTCCTGTTATACCTCCTGACCATATTTTGGCTACCATACGTACTAATTTGACTTCTCCCTTGGGGGAGGAGATCCTGGCTGCACAAACCAATGCACCTCCTGAGAAACCTAGTGGTAAGTATTTTGTTCCTGAGAATCTTCGACCTAAACTTTTGCACACTTACCATTATCCTAAAGCCGCAGGTCACCCAGGCAAGAACCAAATGATTTGGTCTGTCACTCGACAATTCTGGTGGCCAGGTGTTCGTTCTGATGTTGCTGAGTATGTTGCCTCCTGCTCAGTTTGTGCACAGAATAAGACTCCTCGATGTCTTCCTGTGGGTCTTCTTCAACCTATTGCTAATGGTGAGCGTCATTGGACACATCTTTCCACGGACTTCATTGTCGAGCTCCCTGTTTCCAATGGCAATACTGTTATCCTTATGGTGGTTGATCGTTTTTCTAAAATGTCACATTGCATTCCCTTGATGAAGCTGCCTATCACTCAGGAGCTTGCTTCAATTTTTGCCCGGGAGGTCTTCCGTTTACATGGGTTACCCAAGGAGATAGTGTCGGACCGATATGCCAGTTTGTCTCCAGATTTTGGCGTTCCTTTTGTGCTCAAATGGGGATCCAGCTTTCCTTCTCCTCGGCATATCACCCTCAATCAAATGGGGCTGCGGAATGGTCTAATCAAGCTCTGGAACAGTTCCTCCGTTGCTATGTCTCAGAGCACAACAATAATTGGTCTGAACTGTTACCTTGGGCAGTTTGCTCGTAATAGTGCTATTAATGCTTCCTCCAAGTTATCCCCGTTCATGGCGAATTATGGGTTTCAACCATCCTTGTTGCACGATTCATTCATGTCTCAGGGTATTCCGGCTTTGGAGGAGCATCTCCTGCAACTCCGTTCCACATGGGTGCAGATTCAGGATTGCCTTCATCGTTCTATGCAGAGCCAAAAGTTCCAGGCTGATCGTAGGCGTCTGCCCGCACCTTCCTACCAGGTTGGTGAGAGAGTTTGGCTGTCCTCCCGCAACTTGAACCTTTGTGTGCCTTCCAATAAATTGGCTCCCCGTTATGTTGGTCCTTTTCGAATACTCCGATGGGTCAATCCTGTGGCCTACGCTATTGACCTTCCTCCTGCTATGCGCATCTCCAATGTTTTTCATGTCTCCCTCTTGAAACCATTGGTTTGTAATCGGTTTACCACTGTGTTGCCTTGTCCCCATCCTATCTTTGTTGACAACCATGAGGAGTATGAGGTCAGCAGCATTATTTACTCTCGTGTGTCCAGGGGCCGTGTACAGTATTTGGTTCACTGGAGGGGCTACGGTCCGGAGGAGCGTTCTTGGGTTCCCTCCTCTGATGTTCATGCTCCCGCCCTCCTCCGTGCCTTCCATGCCCGTTTCCCCAATAAGCCTTTTGTCCTCCAGCGGGGGAGGGGTCGTTGAGGGGAGGGTACTGTCAGGGTTTTTCCCATTTGTGTTTGCCATGTGCTGCTGGCAGCCATTTTCCTCACCTCTCTTCCTGACTTTGATGCATTGTGGGGGATGCTGCTCACTTTCTGCACTTCCTTTTATGGCCAGACTGGTGTGCATCATCCATGTGAGACAGGATGCAGTCTCAGAATTGTGTGGTTATCACTTATTATTTAAAGGGCCTATGTTCAGTATGCTTTGCCTTTGCGTTTTCTCAGACCTGTTTGTGAGAGTTCCTGTGTATTACCTGGCTGCCTGACGTCCTTCCTGGTTACTGATCCCTGGCTTGTTCCTGACTCTGCTGTTTTCCTTGTTCCTGATTCCGTCTCGTCTGACTATTCGCTTTGACTCCTGACTCGGCTTGTCTGACTACCAGCTCTGGTTTTGACTTCTGGCTTGTTATTTGACTTGTGGACTTTTTATTATTTTTTGCTATTAATAAAGGTGTGATTATTTTTGCACTTATCGTCTCAGTCTGATTCCTGGCACCCTGACAGTTGAACAGAGGGACGGAGAGAAAAACAAAACAAAAAACAACCCCTAACAAACCCCTACCGAACGAATAACTTATTTTGACTATCATTTGGTCACTCTAATAAAAGGGTGTGTACTTTTATTAATACTATTTTTTTAATAAAGAGGGACCTTAGGTCCTCACATAAGATGATTTACATAGCGGCCAGCAATTCCTGCGCTTCTTGGACATTATTTAGTATGTTAATTTTGCCCTTAACATTCACCCAGAGTTTAGCTGGATATAACATTCTAAATTTGCAACCTTTTTATGTAAATTGAGAGAAATAGGGGGACATATTTTTCCTTTTTATTCGAGTTTCACTGGAAAAATCCTGAAACATCAGCATTTTATGATTATTTACAGTTAATGTACCAAGTTCTGTATAATGCTTAAATAATTCTATCTTGTCTTGGTAGTTCAGGACTCTAAATATTAGTGTTCTGCATCCTCAGGCTTAGATCTTCTGTTACCCACCCTATGAGCTCTCTCTATTTTTAACGGGAGATTTTCATCAGGTATGCTAAGAGCTTGTAGCAGCGTAATTGAGGTGAATTTAATTAAATCTGTGTAATTAGAATTCTCTGGAAGGCCTACAATACGTACGTTATTGCGTCGAGACCTATCTTCGAGCCTAGTATTTATCGACTGAATATATTTTCCCTGTTCCTGAATTAAATTATTCTGGGTATTAACCTGATCCTCTAATTCTGAGATTCTGCTCTCTGCTTCTGTCACCCTTACAGCAAATTGCCTAACTTCATTTGAGAGTATAGACACTTCAGACGTAATAGAGCCCAGTTCTTTTTTAATTGCATCCAGCTGAGGGGTGAAAAAAGCAGATAAGTGGGCCATGAAATAAGAAGGGTTTGTGGTATGAAGATGAATTTCAGAGGAAGTCTCACTACTAAGATCAGCACTTTTAGGTTTCCTATCCTTAGCTTTGGCTGGAATTACGGGTGAATGTGTTTTCACCTGTGACATATATTTATCCAAGGCCCAGAGTATTCCCCCGGTATCCAGTACATTCAGGCTATCATACAATATATATATATATATATATATATATATATATATATATATATATATATATATATATAAAACAAGATGTAAATTCTGCGCCTTTCTTCTGTGGATATATAAATTGATAGTAGTGGGGTATCAAATCCCCTATCCCCAAACACTTACTTTAAAATACCTCAATCGATATGAGGTAAGTAGTCACCTATAGTATAGTTTCGCCATATGCATCTGCATGGACTCTGCATGAATTCGTCAGCTGATTCGTCTGAGTAATCAGGCGTAGAATCCAGAATGTGCTGTATACTGAGGTAATAATGGTAGATCCTCACTGCATGTAGAGGGAACAGACAAAAGGATCCAAAATAGTGAAGTAAGCCTTTATTATAAACCCACATAAATAAAACACAATTGTCAGCCCACTCACACAGAAAAACCTCATTCGTTATGAGGTAAGTAAAAACCAGATTCAATACAGTGGCAGCAGGAGCATACAAATAAACCTCAGAGTCACTGATAGCTCTCAATATATCCGTACAGCGTCCCTGACGCGTTTCAAAGTTACCTTCTTCCTCAGAGGGATAGAGGTACGGTATTTCACTCACAAGCTTTAGTACAGTGATTTAAAAATGGCGGTGTGTTTGCTGAAGCGTAATCCACGCTTCCTGATTGGTCCAAAAACACAGTCGTTCATTGGATAATCATTCTCATGCGTGATTGGCCCGGACAAGCACATGTGATGATCACATGACTCCGCTGTCAGTAATACAATATGACAGCTGTTAAAATGGACCGATCGCGCAGAGAACAGAAAAACAGCACAATATATAGCAGATGACTATTTAAAACATACGTTTGGGTAAAAATTTTAGAAAGAAAGGTTGATTTATCAATTTCAGACTCTAAAGTAGGATCCTCTGAGCAAGAGAAATCGTCATCAGCAGTAGATACTTCAGTATGCTGACGATCAATACAGGATTCATCAGATTTATGAGAAGTAAGGAGAGACCTTTTACCTCTATTTGAAGGCAGAATAGCAGTCATAGCATTCTCTATGGCTGCAGCAATATAATATTTAATATCTACAGGAATATCATGTACATTAGACTATGAAGGTTTAACAGTAGATGTATTTGTACTTATAGAAACATTGTCAGCATGTTATAGTTTTTCATAACAAGTACCACATATTTTAGCTGAAGAAGTAAGATCAGCTAATTTACAACATACACACTTAGCTTTGGTAGAATTGTGCTCAGGCAGCTTAGTTCCTACAGTAACATCAGAAGCAGGATCAGTCTCAGACATCTTGCAAAATGTAACAAAAAAGAAAAAATAACATTTAAACAAAATATCCATATTCCTCAAATAGCAGTTTCAGGAATGGGAAAAAATGCTTATGATAATTTTTTTTATACAAAAGTAAAATCAAAAGCAAGCAACCTAGCCCTCTAAGATCAAACGAGAGCAGAGAGCAAAAAAAGGGAGAGAGCTATATATAACAAATTTAGGCCTAGATTTGGAGTTTGGCGGTAGATGGGCTGTTAACGCTACGCGGGCTTTTTTCTGGCCGCACCATAAAATTAACTCTGGTATCGAGAGTTCAAAAAAATGCTGCGTTAGGCTCCAAAAAAGGAGCGTAGAGCATTTTTACCGCAAATGCAACTCTCGATACCAGAGTTGCTTACGGACGCGGCCAGCCTCAAAAACGTGCTCGTGCACGATTCTCCCATAGGAAACAATGGGGCTGTTTGAGCTGAAAAAAAACCTAACACCTGCAAAAAAGCAGCGTTCAGCTCCTAACGCAGCCCCATTGTTTCCTATGGGGAAACACTTCCTACGTCTGCACCTAACACTCTAACATGTACCCCGAGTCTAAACACCCCTACCCTTACACTTATTAACCCCTAATCTGCCGCCCCCGCTATCGCTGACCCCTGCATATTATTATTAACCCCTAATCTGCCGCTCCGTACACCGCCGCAACCTACGTTATCCCTATGTACCCCTAATCTGCTGCCCCTAACACCGCCGACCCCTATATTATATTTATTAACCCCTAACCTGCCCCCCACAACGTCGCCGCCAGCTACTTACAATAATTAACCCCTAATCTGCTGACCGCAAAGCGCCGCCACCTACGTTATCCTTATGTACCCCTAATCTGCTGCCCCTAACACCGCCGACCCCTATATTATATTTATTAACCCCTAATCTGCCCCCCTCAACGTCGCCGACACCTACCTACACTTATTAACCCCTAATCTGCCGAGCGGACCTGAGCGCTACTATAATAAAGTTATTAACCCCTAATCCGCCTCACTAACCCTATCATAAATAGTATTAACCCCTAATCTGCCCTCCCTAACATCGCCGACACCTAACTTCAATTATTAACCCCTAATCTGCCGAACGAATCTCGCCGCTATTCTAATAAATGTATTAACCCCTAAAGCTAAGTCTAACCCTAACACTAACACCCCCCTAAATTAAATATAATTTAAATCTAACGAAATTAATTAAACTCTTATTAAATAAATTATTCCTATTTAAATCTAAATACTTACCTGTAAAATAAACCCTAATATAGCTACAATATAAATTATAATTACATTATAGCTATTTTAGGATTAATATTTATTTTACAGGCAACTTTGTAATTATTTTAACCAGGTACAATAGCTATTAAATAGTTAAGAACTATTTAATAGTTACCTAGTTAAAATAATAACAAAATTACCTGTAAAATAAGTCCTAACCTAAGTTATAATTAAACCTAACACTACCCTATCAATAAATTAATTAAATAAAATACCTACAATTACCTACAATAAAACCTAACACTACACTATCAATAAATAAATTAAATACAATTTCTACAAATAACTACAATTACATAAACTAACTAAAGTACAAAAAATAAAAAAGAACTAAGTTACAAAAAATAAAAAAATATTTACAAACATAAGAAAATTGAACAGCCAATAGAATGCGAGCTCAATCTGATTGGCTGATTGGATCAGCCAATCGGATTGAACTTGATTCTGATTGGCTGATTCCATCAGCCAATCAGAATATTCCTACCTTAATTCCGATTGGCTGATAGAATCCTATCAGCCAATCGGAATTCGAGGGACGCCATCTTGGATGACGTCCCTTAAAGGAACCGTCATTCGTCGGGAGACGCCGGAAGAAGAGGATGGATCCGCGTCGGATGCTTCAACATGGACCCGTTCCGCACCGGATGGAAGAAGATCGAAGATGCAGCTTGGATGAAGATGTTTGCCGGTCCGGATGTCCTCTTCTTGCCGGATAGGAGGAAGACTTTGGAGCCTCTTCTGGACCTCTTCAGCACCGGATGCCAGGACGGATCGGTGATACCTGTTGAGGTGAAGACAAGGTAGGAAGATCTTCAGGGGCTTAGTGTTAGGTTTATTTAAGGGGGGTTTGGGTTAGATTAGGGGTATGTGGGTGGTGGGTTGTAATGTTGGGGGAGGGGGTATTGTATGTTTTTTTTTACAGGCAAAAGAGCTGATTTTCTTGGGGCATGCCCCGCAAAGGGCCCTGTTCAGGGCTGGTAAGGTAAAAGAGCTTTTAACTCTATTAATTTAGAATAGGGTAGGGCATTTTTTTATTTTGGGGGTCTTTGTTATTTTATTAGGGGGCTTAGAGTAGGTGTAATTAGTTTAAAATTGTTGTAATATTTTTCTTATGTTTGTAAATATTTTTTTATTTTTTGTAACTTAGTTCTTTTTTATTTTTTGTACTTTAGTTAGTTTATGTAATTGTAGTTATTTGTAGAAATTGTATTTAATTTATTTATTGATAGTGTAGTGTTAGGTTTTATTGTAGGTAATTGTAGGTATTTTATTTAATTAATTTATTGATAGGGTAGTGTTAGGTTTAATTATAACTTAGGTTAGGACTTATTTTACAGGTAATTTTGTTATTATTTTAACTAGGTAACTATTAAATAGTTCTTAACTATTTAATAGCTATTGTACCTGGTTAAAATAATTACAAAGTTGCCTGTAAAATAAATATTAATCCTAAAATAGCTACAATGTAATTATAATTTATATTGTAGCTATATTAGGGTTTATTTTACAGGTAAGTATTTAGATTTAAATAGGAATAATTTATTTAATAAGAGTTAATTAATTTCGTTAGATTTAAATTATATTTAACTTAGGGGGGTGTTAGTGTTAGGGTTAGACTTAGCTTTAGGGGTTAATACATTTATTAGAATAGCGGCGAGATTCATTCGGCAGATTAGGGGTTAATAATTGAAGTTAGGTGTCGGCGATGTTAGGGAGGGCAGATTAGGGGTTAATACTATTTATGATAGGGTTAGTGAGGCGGATTAGGGGTTAATAACTTTATTATAGTAGCGCTCAGGTCCGCTCGGCAGATTAGGGGTTAATAAGTGTAGTTAGGTGTCGGCGACGTTGAGGGGGGCAGATTAGGGGTTAATAAATATAATATAGGGGTCGGCGGTGTTAGGGGCAGCAGATTAGGGGTACATAAGGATAACGTAGGTGGCGGCGCTTTGCGGTCGGCAGATTAGGGGTTAATTATTGTAAGTAGCTGGCGGCGACGTTGTGGGGGGCAGGTTAGGGGTTAATAAATATAATACAGGGGTCGGCGGTGTTAGGGGCAGCAGATTAGGGGTACATAAGTATAACGTAGGTGGCGGTCGGCAGATTAGGGGTTAAAAAAATTTAATCGAGTGTCGGCAATGTGGGGGGACCTTGGTTTAGGGGTACATAGGTAGTTTATGGGTGTTAGTGTACTTTAGGGTACAGTAGTTAAGAGCTTTATAAACCGGCGTTAGCCCAGAAAGCTCTTAACTCCTGCTTTTTTCCTGCGGCTGCAGTTTTGTCGTTAGAGCTCTAACGCTCACTTCAGAAACGACTCTAAATACCGGAGTTAGAAAGATCCCATTGAAAAGATAGGATACGCAAATGGCGTAGGGGGATCTGCGGTATGGAAAAGTCGTGGCTGAAAAGTGAGCGTTAGACCCTATTTTGAGTGACTCCAAATACCGGCGGTAGCCTAAAACCAGCGTTAGGAGCCTCTAACGCTGGTTTTGACGGCTACCGCCAAACTCTAAATCTAGGCCTTAAGGCGCAAATGCAGAGCAAAAATATTTTAGCGCCAAAGATAAACGATGCGACTCGCATCATAACAGGGACTTTGCGCCAAAAAAACCTTGCGACAAGAAAGTCGCAAGAAATGATGTGACTCGCACCAAAAATCTTTGCGCCAAAAATGTTGCAATAAAAAGTATCATTCTGCGTCATCTTTGATAAAAACAGACTTCAAGTTAGAATTAACTGGAACCCCAGGTAAGCCTAAAACTCGCATAAACATAATTCCCAAACTGAAACTGTTTAGACTGCAAAGGGAAAAACACAGACCTGACTCATGGCAAATATATACAATATACATTTAAAACATTATAAGATAAAGTGCCAAACATAGCTGAGAGTGTCTTAAAAAATGATACATACCTACCAGAAGACACCCATCCACATATAGCAGACAGCCAGATTAGGGGTTAATAGGTTTATTATAGTATTTACGATACGGGGGATGGCAGTTTAGGGGTTAATATTTATTTTATAGCAGTGATGTGGGGGGCCGGCGGTTTAGGGGTTAATAGGTTTATTTAGTGTTGGCTATGTGGGGTATCGCGGTTTAGGGGTTAATAGGTTTAATTTAGTATTTGCGATGCTAGGGATGGCGGTTTAGGAGTTAATAGGTAGTTGATGGGTATTAGTGTACTTTGTACCATTTTGGTTATGAGTTTTGTGAAACATCTTTGTCCATAACTTCTGGTCTCAGATAGCAGAATTGATTGCGGCGGTATAGACTATAATGCTAGCGTCATAGCCGGACCGCACAACCTATAATACAGGCGCAATGAAAATCCCGCAATCAAAAGTAATTTTTTGAGTGCGGAATGGAGAGTTGTGTAAAGGCTAAAATGCTAGCGGAACACTCGTACCGCCGTGACTTGTAATACGGGAGGATCTGCATATTCTGCGCACAATGGCCAATTTTCCAGCGGTATAGCCGTACAGCACCATACTGCAAAATTTTTAATTTTGCTGATTTTTTTATTGCTTTTGTGACAAATATAACATCTAAATAGAAAGTTTATTAAATTAACAAAAAAATAAGAGTTAACCTATGTATTAGCATTATTAGCAGCATCACTACAATGCATTCAAAAGTCTCCTCTCTTTACTTATGTTAATTCAAATATTTTGATCTTATTTCTCCTCTAAATGTTTGCTTATATAAAATGCATAAAGCAGGCATGCTCTCCAACAGAGCGCTCTCAATGCAGCCCTCCAGTAAGAAATTAGGAATTTAAAATAGCATCAATGGTTGACGGTTTGCAAAACAAAAATTTACTGTCTATGTAAAAGCCTAGAAACATGCTATGTCATGTTTGTGTTGAAAGATTTACATTAATGTGTGCATTTTTGCCCCTCCCCTCACAAGATGCATGCCATTTTCTAGGAGTGTTTAAACCTTATGCATAAAGATGTAGATATACAGGTGAAACTCGAAAAATTAGAATATCGTGCAAAAGTTAATTTATTTCACTAATGCAACTTAAAAGGTGAAACTACTATATGAGTTAGACTCATTATATGCAAAGCAAGATAGTTCAAGCTGTGATTTGTCATAATTGTGATGATTATGGCTTACAGCTCCTGAAAACCCCAAATCCACAATCTCAGAAAATTAGAATATTGTGAAAAGGTGCAATATTCTAGGCTCAAAGTGTCCCACTCTAATCAGCTAATTAAACCATAACACCTGCAAAGGGTTCCTGAGCCTTTAAATGGTCTCTCAGTCTGGTTCAGTAGGAATCACAATTATGGGAAAGACTGCTGACCTGACAGAAAACCATCATTGACACCCTCCATAAGGAGGGAAAGCCTCAAAAGGTAATTGCAAAAGAAGTTGGATGTTCCCAAAGTGCTGTATCAAAGCACATTAATAGAAAGTTATGTGGAAGGGAAAAGTGTGGAAGAAAAAGGTGCACAAGCAGCAGGGATGACCGCAGCCTGGAGAGGATTGTCAGGAAAGGCCATTAAAAAGTGTTGGGGACTTTCACAAGAGCCACCACACACAGACGGATCCTAGACATGGGCCTCAAATGTCGTATTCCTCTTGTCAAGCCACTCCTGGTCTGTTGCTCAGTGGTCCAAAGTCCTCTTTTCGGATGAGAGCAAATTTTGCATCTCATTTGGAAACCAAGGATCCAGAGTTTGGAGGAAGAATGGAGAGGCACACACTGCAAGATGCTTGAAGTCCAGTGTGAAGTTTCCACAGTCTGTGTTGACTTGGGGAGCCATGTCATCTGCTGGTGTTGGTCCACTGCTTCATTAAGTCCAAGGTCAACGCAGCCGTCCAGCAGGAGATTTTGGAGCACTTCATGCTTTCTTCCACAGACGAGCTCTATGGGGATGCTGACTTAATTTTCCAACAGGACTTGGCACCTGCCCACACTGCCAAAAGCACCAAAACCTGGTTCAGTGACCATGGGATTACTGTGCTTGATTGGCCAGCAAACTCGCCTGACCTGAACCCCATAGAGAATCTATGGGGCATTGCCAAGAGAAAGATGAGAGACTTAAGACCGAACAATGCAGAAGAGCTGAAGGCCGCTATTGAAACATCCTGGTCTTCCATAACACCTCAGCAGTGCCACAGGCTGATAGCTTCCATGCCACACCACATTTAGGCAGTAATTGCTGCAAAAGGGGCCCAAGCCAAGTACTGAGTATATACAGTATGCATGCTTATACTTTTCAGAGGTCCGATATTGTTCTACAGGTATGTGCAATCCTTGTTTTATTTATTGCATGTAATATTCTAATTTTCTGAGATTGTGGATTTGGGGTTTTCATGAGCTGTAAGCCATAATCATCACAATTATATAACAAATCATGCCTTGAACTATCTTGCTTTGCATGTAATGAGTCTATCTCATATATTAGTTTCACCTTTTAAGTTGCTTTAGTGAAATAAATGAACTTTTGCACGATATTCTAATTTTTCGAGTTTCACCTGTATATGGTCCATAGATCATGTACAGTACATGACAGAAAATATTCCAAGGCCAGTTAGGGTTGTCAGGTATCCAGTATTTAACAAAACAGTCCAGGATATCTAGTAAAATGTATACAAAAATACAAGACACATAAATGTTTGGTATTTTCAAATGTCCCCTAAGTGTCAGCTAAATGTAAAGGACCTTCTATGCCTCTATGCATTACAAATATGGCCCAACAAAGAAGGTACACTGTTTTTTTTTCTATTATTTGTGTTACAAGCAGCCATGGTGGTAGTCAAGGGGGTCATATTACTACTGAAGTGTGTAACTGGCAAATATACATGATGGGATCAAGGATGGGTCAAAGAGCAAAACAATCTTTATATTGTGGTGTGAATTGCTTGAGCCTGTGTTATATTGTTATTTCTCCCAGTGTTAAAGTAAATGTCAACTTTCATGAATCAGTGCCTGTTTTTTTTTTTTTTTTTAAATATTAAAAACTTTCATTAATGAAAGTTTACATTGCACCGGATTTTACAATTTACGGATTTTTACCTTCTACTCCTGAAACACCGGATCGCCAGTCCCACGCCTGCAGCTCCTCTGTACTTCCTCAGCAATGATGAAACAGGCTCTCTCCAATCACGTGATTGGAGGAAGCCGGTTTCATCATTGCTGTTTTTGTACAGCAGGCGATTGGTGATCGGCGATCCGGTGTTTCAGGAGAAGAAGGTAAGTATTTGTAAAATCTGGTGCAATGTAAACTTTCATGAATGATTTTAATAGTTTTTTTAAAAACCGGCACTGATTCATGAAAGTTGACATTTACTTTAAACATCATAACAAATAGTGGCAACAAAGTTTCAACTATCAATAGTGGTAACAAAGTAACAATCACTTCCACTTGTCTCAATACTCAAAACTAATGACAGCTGCTGATCGATATGTATCGTAGGCGGCAAGCTGTAGTTTCTCACGGCTCCAGGTAAAAGAGGGGGTGGTCATAGGGAGAGCCCTTCAGGAAAACCCTGTACATAAACCACATAAAATAAATAAGAATCCTGGACCGGCTCGAGCTCCATGATAAAGTGCTTTATTCTTCAAAAACAGGTGAACATCGCAAGTAGCAAATCATGCAGCAGCATGTAAAATTCAATACAAAAACAGGAGGTGCCCCCCCCCCCCCGACATCTGATGGGATCAAGGATGGGACCTAAGGTTGAGGATTTGGGGAGCCATTGTGTGACACCACCTGTGCCCAGTCACCTATAGGTCATCTTTTTAGGTTTTTTTTTTATGGTATAGGTATTATTATGGAGCACAATTAACAACCCTAACACCAATTCAGAATTATTTTATTTGCAAAAGTAAGCAACAACTGGATGCTTCACAAAAATAAAAGATATCCCACTAGACAGGCAGATCTTTTAATAGATAGACTCTATGTCCGACTGATTCCAAGCAATCAGCTTAAGCCCCAGTCAGTTTGAGTCTCTGCAACAGAGTTACACGTGAGTGGACCATCACTTGCTCCTGTTTCCTAACTACAGACAGCTACAAAGTCATACCTAACACTTGCTCGCATGACAGCCTTTCTTATTTGAACTGCCCCACCCCTGAATAATGACTGCAGCGCTATTGGTTGTGCGAAACTAGCATGTGGATATATGTTTTTTAACTGTGTATTGGAGGAGGATAAAGTGCAGCAGCTGCGATACCCTATCTAACCAGCCAGCTTATTTCTCCGCACATTAGTAAAAGAAAAAACATGACAGAAATCGACAAGGAGTAAAAAATTAATAATAAATAAATAAATAAATCACATAATACGTTTATAAGAAAGTTAGTAAGATGAGGAGGACGGCACTCACCACAGGCAGGACAGTCCCCAGCAGCAATGGCAGAGCAGTCCAAGGCACTAGAATGGTCAGACAGGCAGTATTTGGCAACAGTAAAGTAGTCCAAGGGCAAACCACTAGAATGGTCAGGCAGGCAGGGTTCGGTAACAAAGAGGCAATCCAGAACAACAGGGGTTAAACAGGCAGAGTAGTCAGACAGGCAGGGTTCAGCAGCAGTATATCAATCCAGCAATTCAGGGGTATAACAGGCAGAGTAGTCAGACAGGCAGAGTAGTCAGACATAAAGGCAATACAGTAGTAACGATCTATCACACCCAGGAGTACACAAAGTAACACCTATACTTGGGCAGTGATAGATCGTTATTCAGCGACTTACATACCTGTAGGTGCAGGATTCACGCCAGAAGAATCCGAACCGGTATCTGAGAGAGAGGAGCACCGCACGCATCCGGACCTGACACAGCCCCTGGGAACAAGCAGGGAAGGATACGTTGCGCCCCTTGCAATAGCTAGAGTAGCTCAGAGTGACATTATGTTTTCTGTCGACACTGCTCCCCCTGCTGCTTTGAGCCCCCCAGCACTTGGGTTCCGGTGCACCAACTGCACTGGCAGTAGTTCCAGCCATTCAAGGAAAGAAGAAGGTGATGGCACTACTGTTATTTAATACCAAGTGAGATTACCAGGTACCTAATATCCACATACACAGATGATAAATTGCAGCAGATTACAGATCGCTTTTCATTTGAATATTTATGCTATGGCAAGACTCGCATGCATATTACCTAATATTTATACACACAGCCAATAATTATCAGTAAAATAAAGTAAGCGATTATTTGAATACTCATGCTGTGGCAAGATTTGTTTAGAAACTAATGCAGGTAGCTACTTAATAGTAGCGTATGCTGTAATTCATCTGTATAAAAGGTTATTTTATGATCAATAACGCTGAAATACGAATACAAATTTACCTGACTTTACACTGCTATGTTATTATAGAAAAAATTCTAGGTAAATCACTACAGAAACAATCTCAGGTGAGACATAATGAGCTCATTAATAGAATTACAGCGCACAATCTAACAATATAGCAACTACCTAAATACAGCAACTGCTGCAACATATATGTAATTCTTTATAACCAAATTTTTACGGAAAATTACATGGTTTAATATGAGACGGTATTAGTAACGCAGTAACAATATAATAACTAAGTCACAATACAAGCTGCATTTGCAGCTGTTACACTTAAGATAGTAGTTCGTGGGTCATACAGTTACTAGGTATATTATTGCTATATGCAGTGATACTACCATTTTTGCGATACTTTTCTCATTTGCTGTAATAGATGCAGTGACTGTTATAGATATCAACTATATTTGTCGTTAGATAACATGTAATATAAATGGTAATCTGATCATTTAGGCTTTACACTGTTAGCCTTAATGTAATTTGTAGTAGTTATAAAATCTCTTTATACACTATTTGAGACATTTAGTCTCTGATCACACAGTGTTAATAACAGAATTTAAACATTAGCCTAACGTATGGTACTATTTAAGGAGATATTACATTAATCTCCACTTGTCACTCTATAATGTGTTTATGGGATACCTCACTAATTTCCTAGTAGGTGAAGTACCTACAAGCACGTTGGTTTACCATTAAAAATCTACTCAGCATCAAAAAACCTTTACTGTTTGCACCAAACACTATTATGTCTGACTTAATAGTCCCATATACTTTTGAGTTATTAACTAATAGGAACCATATTACACATCAACGACCTTGGTGTATCCCAAAGTACAACTAACTAGTTTACACTACAATTTATCCTGGTCTCAAATAATTTCAGGCCAGTTAACACTCAACAACCATTAAGTTCTTTAGCTGTTTTTATAGTGTGCCCATTTTTTCACACACATACCACGCTATACAGGGAGTGCAGAATTATTAGGCAATTTGTATTTTTGAGGATTAATTTTATTATTGAACAACAACCATGTTCTCAATGAACCCAAAAAACTCATTAATATCAAAGCTGAATAGTTTTGGAAGTAGTTTTTAGTTTGTTTTTAGTTATAGCTATTTTAGGGGGATATCTGTGTGTGCAGGTGACTATTACTGTGCATAATTATTAGGCAACTTAACAAAAAACAAATATATACCCATTTCAATTATTTATTTTTACCAGTGAAACCAATATAACATCTCAACATTCACAAATATACATTTCTGACATTCAAAAACAAAACAAAAACAAATCAGTGACCAATATAGCCACCTTTCTTTGCAAGGACACTCAAAAGCCTGCCATCCATGGATTCTGTCAGTGTTTTGATCTGTTCACCATCAACATTGCGTGCAGCAGCAACCACAGCCTCCCAGACACTGTTCAGAGAGGTGTACTGTTTTCCCTCCTTGTAAATCTCACATTTGATGATGGACCACAGGTTCTCAATGGGGTTCAGATCAGGTGAACAAGGAGGCCATGTCATTAGATTTTCTTCTTTTATACCCTTTCTTGCCAGCTACACTGAGGAGTACTTGGACGCGTGTGATGGAGCATTGTCCTGCATGAAAATCATGTTTTTCTTGAAGGATGCAGACTTCTTCCTGTACCACTGCTTGAAGGTGTCTTCCAGAAACTGGCAGTAGGACTGGGAGTTGAGCTTGACTCCATCCTCAACCCGAAATGGCCCCACAAGCTCATCTTTGATGATACCAGCCCAAACCAGTACTCCACCTCCACCTTGCTGGCGTCTGAGTCGGACTGGAGCTCTCTGCCCTTTACCAATCCAGCCACGGGCCCATCCATCTGGCCCATCAAGACTCACTCTCATTTCATCAGTCCATAAAACCTTAGAAAAATCAGTCTTGAGATATTTCTTGGCCCAGTCTTGACGTTTCAGCTTGTGTGTCTTGTTCAGTGGTGGTCGTCTTTCAGCCTTTCTTACCTTGGCCATGTCTCTGAGTATTGCACACCTTGTGCTTTTGGGTACTCCAGTGATGTTGCAGCTCTGAAATATGGCCAAACTGGTGGCAAGTGGCATCTTGGCAGCTGCACGCTTGACTTTTCTCAGTTCATGGGCAGTTATTTTGCGCTTTGGTTTTTCCACACGCTTCTTGCGACCCTGTTGACTATTTTGAATGAAACGCTTGATTGTTCGATGATCACGCTTCAGAAGCTTTGCAATTTTAAGAGTGCTGCATCCCTCTGCAAGATATCTCACTATTTTTGACTTTTCTGAGCCTGTCAAGTCCTTCTTTTGACCCATTTTGCCAAAGGAAAGGAAGTTGCCTAATAATTATGCACACCTGATATAGGGTGTTGATGTCATTAGACCACACCCCTTCTCATTACAGAGATGCACATCACCTAATATGCTTAATTGGTAGTAGGCTTTCGAGCCTATACAGCTTGGAGTAAGACAACATGCATAAAGAGGATGATGTGGTCAAAATACTCATTTGCCTAATAATTCTGCACTCCCTGTAATTACAACAATTACCGTGGGATTTGAGTGCTGTAAGTGTACGCTTTTTTTGCAACTGCCTTTGGTTGTATATGTAAATATAAATAGTTCCAGTCATGACAGGAATACTGTTTTCAGACTGGTAATGTAGATTTAATGCAAGCAATCTCTCCTAAAGGAACATGGAAGTCTAAATTATATTTTTGTGATTTAGCTAGAAATTACAATTGAATTAATAAAAAATATCTTTCCAATTTACTTTTTTATATATATTTTTGGTCCTTGAGTGTGTTCTATTTGTTCTTTGGATCAAGGCAACTGTACAATTTTCATGACACTCTTGTCTTTATTGTAAGATAATAGTGATAATATTCTTTTATACACTTTAGGGAACTGAACCTATAGAAATGATTGCATAATGTAATTTTGGCAGTTTTTGTCCAGCTGTGAAGCTATTTCTGATTAGCGAAGGATCTGACTATTGTCAGTGGCTTCACAGTTTTATATGAAAATCACACTACAATACTAAAGGCCAGGGGTCATCAATGTGACCCTCTAGAGGTTTTGGAACTACATTTCCCATGATGCTTAGCCAGCTTAAATGCTAGCTGACCATCATGGGAAATGTATTTCCAAAACCTCTGGAGGTCCACAATTGATGACCCCTGCTATAGAATAACTTGTTGAATTTGAAAAAAAAATCTATAGTGTTTCTGTTACTGATAACCCCACAGTGCACTTTGGTTGAAAGTCATGAAATAAGAGGGCTTGGAAAGAAAAACTAATCTTTTTTTTTATACATCTAACTGAGTTTCAGAAGACACGAGATTGACTGGAGTAACAAATGTGGTAGGTAAACAGAATTAGACTTATTTGATTAGGAAGACTTCAAAAACTGAAAACTATTTCTATTTTTATAAGTAATATGCTTACCAGTCACTTTGTATCCTGGTGATAAGAGTATTTTAATATTCATTGGTTCATTGGCTGCTAAATTTGAATTAATTTAATTGCTTCAATGAATGTAATATATCTTATTTACAGAATCAAGGTTCAACAAAAACACTCAAATCATGAAAACATTGCAAACTCAGAGGATGGTGGTTAAGTCTGCATAACTATACACATCTAATAATTCTCACAGACATTAGCAGATGGCTGATTTTATTGTAGCTTCAGTAGTACAAGTGTTCCCACTGTGTGTAGTGAATCTGCCACTATAATTGTCTTTGATGTCAGATGTGTCCACTTTTGTTATCATTCATCATGTCCTTTGTACTGGAAAAGAACTATGCTGAATGTTACATTTTCCTTTAGATCAGAAAGCGAACAGTCCATCTTCAGAGCCACAGTGTGTCTATGTAATAAAGGTAATAGCAGAAATGTTTTGCATCATCTGTCAGGTTTGTACCGTTTGGTCAGAGTGGGTTCAAGCATTAAAATATGGATTATTGCTGTGTCATATTGGAGCATGAGCATGGGATCAAGCCCTGTTTATGTAATTAACTTGGGCTAAGTTTGTGTCTCCAAAGGAATACTTGGTTTGTAAGAAGACTCCGGTTAGCCAAAAGCAGACTTGGTTTGATGAAGGACTCTGGTCAGCCAGGTTGAAGACATTTTTGATCTTTTAAATAGGAGTCTGCTTCTATCATGGAGGTCAACAACAAGTGAGGATGTATGCTGGAGTCTAGCGAGGGGTCAGATTCTGTCTTAGTGGTAGTACAACCTCATTCCATTCACCTGGTCTTTTTATAACTGACTCCCAGAATTTCTTCTCTTCTTCGGTAGAATCCATCCAACTAACAGGAGCTTCATAGCTGATACCTATAACAGACACATACTTTATTATTCTTTGTTGTAACTAAAGAACAAAACATATTAGTATAATCTGCCCAGTGAAGGAACACATGCCAAATCTAGTCCCTTGATCATGGTGTCTGAAAACACAAGTATGTCAATGCACTGGTCTCAGTGGAATCACACTATGATATATATTTTGTTTTTTTGAGGAACCAAGATTATTGGAATACTACACTTGGAACACTTTATTATATGGACATATCATTTATAGCGTCATGAATGGTGTAAAATAAAAATATAAAATAAAAACATAAATTATGCTTACCTGATAATTTAATTTTCATCTGTATGTGAAGAATCCACAGCTGCATTCCTTACTTGTGGGAAATACTGAACCTGGCCACCAGGAGGAGGCAAAGACACCCCAGCCAAAGGGTTAAATACCTCCCCCACTTCCTCATAACCCCAGTCATTCTGCCGAAGGAACGAGGAACAGTAGGAGAAATATCAGGGTGAAAAATGTGCCAGAAGAAAAAATTTCAAATTTAGGGCCGCACATCGGAAAACAGATGGAAATGAAATTATCAGGTAAGCATAATTTATGTTTTCCATCTTAATATGGGAAGAGTCCACAGCTGCATTCCTTACTTGTTGGAAACATATACCCAAGCTCTAGAGTACACGGAATGCTAACGGGAGGGAAAAAAGCGAGGCGGACTCTAATCTGAGGGCACCACAGCCTGCAAAACCTTTCTCCCGAAGGCTGCTTCAGCAGAAGCAAAAAAATCAAACTTGTAAAATTTTGGGAAAAGTATGTAAGGAGAACTAGGTAGCCGCCTTACAAATCTGATCTATAAAGGCCTCATTTTTGAAGGCCCAAGAGGAAACCACTGCTCTCATAGAATGAGCCGTAATCCTCAGAGCAGGCTTATGTTCCCCTGTTTCTATGCTACACGGATGACACTAAGATAAGGAAGTCGAAGAGGCCCTCTGACCCTCTGATCCCTACGCTTCCCGGAAAAGAGAACAAACAGAGAAAGAGGTTAGTCTAAATTCCTTTGTGGCCCGAAGATAGAACTTCAAAGCACAAACCACATCCAGAAATACGTTATAAACATTCCTTCAACAAAGAAGGATTAGGACATACGAAAGGAACCTTCCAAGACAACAATTTAATGTCTACTTCATGCATAGGCTCCAACGGAGCCCGTTGCAAAACCTTAAGGACAAGATTTAAACTCCAAGGAGGAGCATTAGATCTAAACACAGGTCTGATCCCAGCAGAGCCTTAACAAATGGCTGCACATCAGGAAGCTCTGCAAACCTCTTGTGCAGAAACACAGACAGGGCCGAAAACTGACCCTTCATGGGACTTGCAGAAAAGCCCTTCGCCAGTTCATCCTAGAGAACAGACTAAGTAGGTCCTCCACATCTTATGATAGATGCAACGAGCAACCAGCTTACAAGCTTGAATGAGAGTAAAAATAACTCTCTCATAAAACCCTCTCTTGGCTCGGACTAAGCGTTCAATCTCCACGCAGTCAGCCTCAGAGAATCTAGACATTGATGAACAAAGAGACCTTGGTCAACAGATCCCTGTGACAAGGTAACTTCCACGGAGGAGATGATGACATCCCCACTAGATCCGCGAACCATATCCTTCACGGCCAAGATGGAGCAGTCAGTATCACTGACGCCTGCTTGACTCAAGCCACTACACTAGGAAGTAGTGGTAACGGTCACAAAGGATAATTAGTTTGAACCTCCAAGGCACTGCTAATGCATCTGTTAGCTTCGCCTGAGGATCCCTGTACCTGGATCCCTATCTGGGTAGCTTGGTATTGAGACGTTATAAGATCTTCCTCTTGCAAATTTCTGCAAACACTTAGGATGCAAAGACCATTCTCCCAGATGAAAGGATTGTCTGCTAATGAAATCCGCTTCCTAGTTGTCCACACCCGGAATGTGGATCACTGACAGCGAACAAATGCGGGTCTCCCCCACACCAGAATCTGAGATACTTCCCTCAAAACTAGGGAGCTTCTCGTTCCCCCCTGATGGTTGATGTAAGCCACCGAGGATATATTATTTGATTAGAATCTGATTAACTGGGACAAACCCAGCAGAGGCCAAGCCTTCAGAGCATTTTAAATTGCCAAAAGATCAAAAATGAGATCAGGAGGGAGCTTTACCTCCTGAGACCAGAGGCCCTGTGCCTTCCTGGCACCGCAAACAGCTCCCCATCCTGACAGACTCGCAACCGTAGTCACAATCACCCAGGATAGTTTTGAGACGGACGTCCCTCAGGACAAGTGATCCGGACAAAACCACCAAGAGAGTGATTCTCCCGATTGGTGGTCCAGAGAAATCTGTTGAGACAAATCGGAATGATCGCCGTTCCACTATTTCAGTTGCAACAGTCTGAAGTGAAACCTGGCAAAGGAAATTATGTCCAAGCTGGACACCATGAAACTGATCACCTCCATACACCGAGCCAAAGATGGCCTTAAGGAGATCTGGAGGGCAAGACATGTTGAAACTAGCTTGCAATGTCTCTGGTCTGTTAGAAATATTATCATGTCTATGCAGACTATTATAGTACCCAAGAATTCTACCCTGGTACTTGATACAAGAGAACTCTCTAGATTATCTGCCATACATGGGATCGAAGAAGACAGAGGAGATATTCTGATTAGTCCACTCTTCGAAAAAATTATTTAGCTAGACCAAACAGAAGGGCAATAAACTGGAAGTGCTGGTCCAGGAATGCAAACCTTAGGAACTAGAAGTGGTCCTTGAGTATTGGTATGAGAAGGGAGCATCCTTCAGATCTATCATGGTCATGAACTACTCCTCTCAAACGAGGGGAAGAATGGACCTTAATGTCTCCATCTAAAACGAGGGGACATTTAAAAACCTGCTTAAGCACTTTAGGTCCAGAATCAGATGGAAAGCTCCCTCCTTCTTAAGGACCACAAAAAGGTTTGAATAGTATCCCAAACCTCTCACGCGATAGGCACCGGGACAATAACTCCTAGAGGACAGATCCCGTACACACCCCAGAAAGCCTTACCTCCTTTTTGGTCAGGAAGACAGGAGGAATCTGCCCTTGGGTGGCTGAGACTTAAAACCTATCTTGTAACCCTGAGCTATGACCTCCAGGACCCATGGATCCTGCACGTCCCTAAACCAAGTGACTGAAAAGAGTGACATAATGCCCCCTACATGATACAGAAGAGGACCGTGGGGCCGCCCATTCATGCCGACGTAGACCACACGGCCTTCTTGCTCTGCTTGGATTTATTCCAGGACTGAGCCGGGTTCCAAGAGCTCTTGGTTTGCTCTGGCTTAGTGGAGGACTGCTGACATGGGCTTTATCAGAATGAAAACAATGAAAATCGTCCCTTAGATTAGTTCATATACTCTTGCAGTAGGACCGTGACCGTGGAGATAATTTGAGTCCAGGCCTGAACCAGACAAAATCATTCCCTTAAAGGGAGGGAAGAACTCTAGACCACAGACCATGACTTCAGCCAGAGCCCGAAGGGCCTGAACAGAAAAAGCTGAAGCCATAGCAGACAAGGGAAAAAACTGCCTAATAGCAGCACAGATAAAAGAATCAACAACCCTCAAGGCCATAAATCTTTTCTGAGTAACGTCGAGGGGATCCTCCACCGTGATCAAATCCTATAAGGAGTCACACCAGAAGGTAGTTCCTCTAATAACCGCGCTTGAAACAAATATCCAGTATGTTGAAACATCTTTCTTAACAGAGTTTCCATCCTTTATCCATGGGCTCTTCAAACAAAGAACTATCCTCAAGCGAGATAGTAGTACGTTTAGCAAGGGTGAAGATAATGCCATCCCATTTAGGGACGGGACCTCACAACTCCATTGAGAGTCCAGGACCAGGGACTATTTGTTAAATGGAGAAGAGGGGGGAAAAGGAATCCAATCCTGTCCCATTCATTCTTAATAATGTTCGCCATCTAACAGGAGCAGGGAAGGATAAGGTACCACCTAGTCCTCAAACTCTATCCAATTTAGGAATTAAAAGTTCATCAGGCAATTTGGCCTCTGGAACCTCTGAATTCGCCAAAAACTTCCTTTAGAAGAAAGCGCAAATTCCTAAACTAAAGTCTGGTTCCTCTGCAGCCAGAGGTTTAGAGGCAGCCGACTCCAACCCAGAATGTTCATACTCTGAAGTCTCAGAAAGAACTTCATCCTCGGATAACTCACAGTTAAATCCAATACATTATCTGATGTACTCTGGGAAGGAGTGCAATATGTAACCTTTTGCTTGCGCTTAGCAGGGCGAGGTAAAGTATTAAAGACCGCAGACACCGCCGTCTGAACTGCGCAGTAACGTCTGGTGAAAAGGGCCCCCTTCAGATGGAGGATCAGCAATGCTACAGGAAAACTGCATGTGTAGAGATATAAGAATGTAGGGTACGCATCTCACTGGATGACAACTCCTCAGAGGTGGACGGCTCCATGGTATCAAACATGTTTGATATTATCAAATTATCAAAGCATATGGACCATAATTGAGAGGGCGGAACTAAGGCCTCCTCACCATATAAACAGGAATTACTCATTAGGAATAGAGGGAGTTCCCTCTAAAGTAACAGAATCCTCCATCGCTAGTGCAATAACCGGATAACTAGAGAAATAAAACATCTTATTTTATTAAAAAAAACAGCACCCTTATACCCCAATAGCTGGGGCACTCACCACCTCCTATGACACAGACAGTACAGAGATTTATGACTCCTCTCTGATAGACACCCGGTCAGAAAAAAGGGAATGAATCACATAGTGCACAATGTAGGATCTTCCCTGTTATGAGAAAGTGCGCCAAGCTAGTAAGCTGCATGGCTCTCAAAGTGAAAGTGAAACCTTTACATAAAATCAGCATAAAATCAAATAAATATATAAGATTATCCCCCCCTGTTCAATAATCCTCCTCAGGAGATATTAACCCTTGATTCTATACAGATAAAAGGAGTCACACTATGACCCTGACTTCTTCTCTGCCAACCTCCTGTGACGAAAGGCAAAGAATGACTGGGGTTATGAGGAAGTGGGGGAGGTATTTAAGCCTTTGGCTGGGGTGTCTTTGCTTCCTCCTGGTGGCCAGGTTCAGTATTTCCCACAAGTAAGGAATGCAGCTGTGGACTCTTCCCATATTAAGATGGAAAAAATATTTTGACTATTGTATTAATCATCTCATTCATATTAAATAGATACTGAGCTGGACAGTGTCAAATACCTCTGAGTTGTTTCTCACAGTGAGACTCTAGAGCAGAGCTTTCCAAACTTTTCATGTTGGCGACACACTTTTTACACTTACATAATTTCACGACACAGTAATTTAGTTGTACCAGCAAACAGGAGGTTAGACTAACTTGTTTTAAGAGATACGGACACATACATAAATGATATAATAACTAAATGTATTTACAAGTAACAGTATGTATGTGCAAGAATTAATATCACCAATAGCTACTTACTATTTTAATGGAATGTATGAGGTTGATGGGATGAACACAGTTTCTGAATATTTGGTGGATTATTAGATAAAAACACTCGCATTTCATCATCAAGCATTTTTAAGCTTCCACTTCCTATCCATATATCAAGAGCAGCAATGCACTACTGGGAGCTAGCTGCGGAAAAATAAAACACTTTGGCCTAGATTTGGAGTTCGGCGGTAGCCGTCAAAACCAGCGTTAGAGGCTCCTAACGCTGGTTTTAGGCTACCGCCGGTATTTGGAGTCAGTGATTAAAGGGTCTAACGCTCACTTTTCAGCCGCGACTTTTCCATACCGCAGATCCCCCTACGCCATTTGCGTATCCTATCTTTTCAATGGGATCTTTCTAACGCCGGTATTTAGAGTCGTTTCTGAAGTGAGCGTTAGAGCTCTAACGACAAAATTCCAGCCGCCTGAAAATAGCAGGAGTTAAGAGCTTTCTGGCTAACGCCGGTTCATAAAGCTCTTAACTACTGTACCCTAAAGTACACTAACACCCATAAACTACCTATGTACCCCTAAACCAAGCTCCCCCCACATCGCCGCCACTCGATTTAAATTTTTAACCCCTAATCTGCCGACCGCCACCTACGTTATACTTATGTACCCCTAATCTGCTGCCCCTAACCCCGCCGACCCCTGTATTCCATTTATTAACCCCTAACCTGCCCCCCACAACGTCGCCGCCAGCTACTTAAAATAATTAACCCCTAATCTTCCGACCGCAAAGCGCCGCCACCTACGTTATCCCTATGTACCCCTAATCTGCTACCCCTAACACCGCCGACCCCTATATTATATTTATTAACCCCTAATCTGCCCCCCTCAACGTCGCCGACACCTGCCTACACTTATTAACCCCTAATCTGCAGAGCGGACCTGAGCGCTACTATAATAAAGTTATTAACCCCTAACCCGCCTCACTAACCCTATCATAAATAGTATTAACCCCTAATCTGCCCTCCCTAACATCGCCGACACCTACCTTCAATTATTAACCCCTAATCTGCCGACCGGAGCTCACCGCTATTCTAATAAATTGATTAACCCCTAAAGCTAAGTCTAACCCTAACACTAACACCCCCCTAATTTAAATATAATTTTAATCTAACGAAATAAATTAACTCTTATTAAATAAATGATTCCTATTTAAAGCTAAATACTTACCTGTAAAATAAATCCTAATATAGCTACAATATAAATTATAATTATATTATAGCTATTTTAGGATTAATATTTATTTTACAGGCAACTTGGTATTTATTTTAACTAGGTACAATAGCTATTAAATAGTTAAGAACTATTTAATAGCTACCTAGTTAAAATAATAACAAATTTACCTGTAAAATAAATCCTAACCTAAGATATAATTAAACCTAACACTACCCTATCAATAAATTAATTAAATAAACTACCTACAATTACCTACAATTAACCTAACACTACACTATCAATAAATTAATTAAACACAATTGCTACAAATAAATACAATTAAATAAACTAGCTAAAGTACAAAAAATAAAAAAGAACTAAGTTACAAAAAATAATAAAATATTTACAAACATAAGAAAAATATTACAACAATTTTAAACTAATTACACCTACTCTAAGCCCCCTAATAAAATAACAAAGCCCCCCAAAATAAAAAATTCCCTACCCTATTCTAAATTAAAAAAGTTACAAGCTCTTTTACCTTACCAGCCCTGAACAGGGCCCTTTGCGGGGCATGCCCCAAGGATTTCAGCTCTTTTGCCTGTAAAAAAAAACATACCATACCCCCCCCCCAACATTACAACCCACCACCCACATACCCCTAATCTAACCCAAACCCCCCTTAAATAAACCTAACACTAAGCCCCTGAAGATCTTCCTACCTTGTCTTCACCATACCAGGTTCACCGATCCATCCTGGCTCCAACATCTTCATCCAACCCAAGCGGGGGTTGGCGATCCATCATCCGGTGCTGAAGAGGTCCAGAAGAGGCTCCAAAGTCTTCCTCCTATCCGGCAAGAAGAGGACATCCGGACCGGCAAACATCTTCTCCAAGCGGCATCTTCAATCTTCTTCCATCCGGTGCGGAGCGGGTCCATCTTGAAGCAGGCGACGCGGATCCATCCTCTTCTTCCGTTGTCTCCCGACGAATGACGGTTCCTTTAAGGGACGTCATCCAAGATGGCGTCCCTCGAATTCCGATTGGCTGATAGGATTCTATCAGCCAATCGGAATTAAGGTAGGAATTTTCTGATTGGCTGATGGAATCAGCCAATCAGAATCAAGTTCAATCCGATTGGCTGATCCAATCAGCCAATCAGATTGAGCTCGCATTCTATTGGCTGATCGGAACAGCCAATAGAATGCGAGCTCAATCTGATTGGCTGATTGGATCAGCCAATCGGATTGAACTTGATTCTGATTGGCTGATTCCATCAGCCAATCAGAAAATTCCTACCTTAATTCCGATTGGCTGATAGAATCCTATCCGCCAATCGGAATTCGAGGGACGCCATCTGCCTGCTTCAAGATGGACCCGCTCCGATCCGCGTCGCCTGCTTCAAGATGGACCCGCTCCGCACCGGATGGAAGAAGATTGAAGATGCCGCTTGGAGAAGATGTTTGCCGGTCCGGATGTCCTCTTCTTGCCGGATAGGAGGAAGACTTTGGAGCCTCTTCTGGACCTCTTCAGCACCGGATGATGGATCGCCAACCCCCGCTTGGGTTGGATGAAGATGTTGGAGCCAGGACGGATCGGTGAACCTGGTATGGTGAAGACAAGGTAGGAAGATCTTCAGGGGCTTAGTGTTAGGTTTATTTAAGGGGGGTTTGGGTTAGATTAGGGGTATGTGGGTGGTGGGTTGTAATGTTGGGGGGGGGTATGGTATGTTTTTTTTTACAGGCAAAAGAGCTGAAATCCTTGGGGCATGCCCCGCAAAGGGCCCTGTTCAGGGCTGGTAAGGTAAAAGAGCTTGTAACTTTTTTAATTTAGAATAGGGTAGGGAATTTTTTATTTTGGGGGGCTTTGTTATTTTATTAGGGGGCTTAGAGTAGGTGTAATTAGTTTAAAATTGTTGTAATATTTTTCTTATGTTTGTAAATATTTTATTATTTTTTGTAACTTAGTTCTTTTTTATTTTTTGTACTTTAGCTAGTTTATTTAATTGTATTTATTTGTAGCAATTGTGTTTAATTAATTTATTGATAGTGTAGTGTTAGGTTAATTGTAGGTAATTGTAGGTAGTTTATTTAATTAATTTATTGATAGGGTAGTGTTAGGTTTAATTATATCTTAGGTTAGGATTTATTTTACAGGTAAATTTGTTATTATTTTAACTAGGTAACTATTAAATAGTTCTTAACTATTTAATAGCTATTGTACCTGGTTAAAATAATTACAAAGTTGCCTGTAAAATAAATATTAATCCTAAAATAGCTATAATATAATTATAATTTATATTGTAGCTATATTAGGATTTATTTTACAGGTAAGTATTTAGCTTTAAATAGGAATAAGTTATTTAATAAGAGTTAATTTATTTTGTTAGATTAAAATTATATTTAATTTAGGGGGGGTGTTAGTGTTAGGGTTAGACTTAGCTTTAGGGGTTAATACATTTATTATAGTAGCGGTGAGGTCCGCTCGGCAGATTAGGGGTTAATAATTGAAGGTAGTTGTCGGCGATGTTAGGGAGGGCAGATTAGGGGTTAATACTATTTATGATAGGGTTAGTGAGGCGGATTAGGGGTTAATAACTTTATTATAGTAGCGCTCAGGTCCGCTCGGCAGATTAGGAGTTAATAAGTGTAGGCAGGTGTCGGCGACGTTGAGGGGGGCAGATTAGGGGTTAATAAATATAATATAGGGGTCGGCGATGTTAGGGCAGCAGATTAGGGGTACATAGGGATAACGTAGGTTGCGGCGGTTTACGGAGCAGCAGATTAGGGGTTAAAAAAAATATGCAGGTGTCAGCGATAGCGGCGGCGGCAGATTAGGGGTTAATAAGTGTAAGGTTAGGGGTGTTTAGACTCGGGGTACATGTTAGAGTGTTAGGTGCAGACGTAGGAAGTGTTTCCCCATAGGAAACAATGGGGCTGCGTTAGGA
Organism: Bombina bombina; assembly: GCF_027579735.1. Taxonomy (NCBI): domain Eukaryota; kingdom Metazoa; phylum Chordata; class Amphibia; order Anura; family Bombinatoridae; genus Bombina; species Bombina bombina. The sequence continues at coordinate 548,885,478 of NC_069501.1, read as the reverse complement.
GCTGAACGCTGCTTTTTTGCAGGTGTTAGGTTTTTTTTCAGCTCAAACAGCCCCATTGTTTTCTATGGGAGAATCGTGCACGAGCACGTTTTTGAGGCCGGCCGCGTCCGTAAGCAACTCTGGTATCGAGAGTTGCATTTGCGGTAAAAATGCTCTACGCTCCTTTTTTGGAGCCTAACGCAGCATTTGTTTGAACTCTCGATACCAGAGTTAAATTTATGGTGCGGCCAGAAAAAAGCCCGCGGAGCGTTAACAGCCCTTTTACCGCCGAACTCCAAATCTAGGCCTTAGACTTCTGACTTCAGCTCAGTGTTTAAGCTGCCGTCCTCAGAGCTCTGCAAGTTGCACTGACTACGGCCCGTGCTGCAAACACACATGCAGTCACAAGCCAATTGAGGAGACTACAAGTGCAGTCAGGAGCCAATGTGCCGCCAATGGGAATAGTTTCAGTTCCCACTGGGCTGCGCCAATAGGTTAAGATGATCTGTGACCCACTAGGTATCAATCACGAGTCAACCATGTGATATGCGTAGCAAGCAGGCGGAAATGCGGAAACCAAAAAAAAAATTTTTTACAAATTTTAAATTCAAAAAAATTTGTTCTGAGGCAGGGACACACCTACACACTGCCGCTGACACACTAATGTGTCATGACACACAGTTTGGAAAGCACTGCTCTAGAGGCAGATATAGTAGATATAGCACATATATAGAAAAACATTGCTGAAAGTTATTAAGATTGCCAGCAATACAATGAAGCATTTGCATAATATGCCAAGGATCAAGATAGGTGTCTTATTTTTCTATATTTAATTAACATTTATCTACATGCCGCATGACATATCCGTCATATCAATCAGCCACACCCTCCTACTACCCCGACTTTGCCTCATGCCACCCAGCTATGCTGCTAACCACCCTGGTTCCATTACCTTACCAACCTGTAATGCATTTATTTTTAAAGAGAATGTTGCTAGGTTTGCTTAGGTACCCTCAAAGTAATATAAAGGGATATGCAACCTTTGTAATTACAATATTGTTCTGCAGTCTTGCAATAATTTGACAATTTAGGTGAATATGATTTTTTTTCCAATGCATTAACAACTTGTTTGCTACAAATGTTTTTTAATAGCCAAAGTTCCTATAATGGTGTATAATTCACTAAAGCTTACTTATCTCTTCATTTTTTTAGGGAATCAGCTCAATAGAATATCTTAGGAACTGGTTAGACTGGAAAGGCTGGGTAGAATAGAGACATTGAAGAGTGTTGTTAGTAAAGGTTAATAACTACAGCAGATAGTAGGCTCTAATAAAAGGTAATAAGATATCCACTGAACCATACAAATTACCTGAAACATATATTTCTAATTTTTAAAACACTCACAAATAGTTACCTAATTTTTAACATGCATGTAACTGTTTAATGTCTCAGGTAACAAGGGACTTTTGTTTGAGTTAAAAGGAAAGCCAAGAAAGCTTGTGTTTACAGTAAAACAGGTGTTTAGAAGCCTCTCTGACCTACTGCCCTCTGCCTGTATAAAAAAAATGCTATAAAGTTATAACAAGAACATTTGTGTGTAAGGTGAATTACAAAAACAGTGCAAACTGTGGATGAATAAATAGAGAACAATGGCCTATATTACGAGTTTGGCGCTACGGTGCGGTACAGCTATACCGCTGAAAATGCGTGTGGAATGACCAGTAACGCATATTACGAGTCGCAGCGGTATAGCTATACCGCAAGCATTTTAGCCTGTAATGCAAAGTCCATTCCGCACTCAAAAAATGAAGTTTGAGTGCGTGATTTTTCATAGCGCCGTATTACAGGTTGTGCGGTCCGGCTAAAATGCTTGTGTTACTGCCTATACCGACACGATCCATTCCGCCATCTGAGACCAGTAGTTATGGACTTTGCGAAACAAAAATGTTTCAGAAAACTCATAACTAAAATGTTACAAAGTACACTAACACCCATAAACTACCCATTAACCCTTAATCCGCCACCCTCCCTCATCGCAAATACTATATTACACCTATTAACCCCTAATCTGTTGCCCACCCACATCACGACTAATAAATAAACCTATTAACCCCTAATCCGCCGCCCTCCCACATCGCCGAAATAAATCTAGTAACCCCTAATCCACCGCTCCCCGACATCGCCAACACTAATTAAAATGATTAACCCCTAATTCGCCACCCACGGAAATTGCTGACACTAAATAAACCTATCAACCCCTAAACCGCCAGCCTCCCACATTGTAACTAATAAACTAAACCTTTTAATCCCTAAACCGCCGGCCCCCCACATTGCAAAACACTAAATTACACTATTAACCCCTAAACCTAACGCCCCCTAACTTTAAATTAAAAGCTACAATATAACTATCTTAAAATAATTAAGAACTTACCTGTAAAATAAAAAAAACTGAGATTAAACTATAAATTAACATAACATTACTATTCTAATAAAATAAAATAAAAAC